>NW_010540436.1:20004-25369 GCF_000687285.1 Phaethon lepturus | reverse complement strand
CCAGCCTGCCCCGGCTGTCCCTCAGCCCTGCCAGGGAGAGTAACAGCGGGGAGCCCGAACCGCCGCCACGCGCCGTGACATCGCGGCGGACAGACGCTCTCGAGGGATTTCACGGTAACGAACTACGTGGCCCGAAAAGCTGCCGGTCACCCACCGTCGGGGGAAGGTCGGGCAGAGGGGTGCACCTCGGGGTGCGCCGCTAATATCGGAAGGATGGAGCTAAAAACCCCCAAACAAACAAAAACTTACACGTAAAAAAACTTTTAAGCATATAGCGAAGTGGTCTGAAACCAGGCTAGCAAGAATAAAAGGTTCCTAAGATTAAAGTGCAGAATGACCTTGGAGGTTAAAATAACCAGAAACAAGACACAGTGATTAAGAGCAGTATGTAAAGACAGTAAAATTGTGTCAACGCCTGTAGATAATGCCCTGTTATAGCTTCTTTACATGCGCCAGGGACAGATCTGGACAAAGATCAAAAATACAAGGTGTCTGCTACATAACGTATGGGGGCTTTAATACTAAAAAACATACCTCTAGGAGGAGATTTTAAATGTAAATGTAGGACCACCTTAGTATAATGCATTAGGTAACAGGATAATGAATTAGGTAATTGACGGAGCATGCGTACGAAGATTTCTGTGATGTAAAATCATGTAACTATATATAATTTCTTTGCTCTTTGTACTGTATATAAGCTGCTGCTGTTTGAGCTAACGCTGTGCTGGATTTGTGATTTATTGCCTAGCATTCCAGTCTGCAAACTGGCAATAAAGACAAATATCTCGACTCAGTGTGTCGATTGGCATTTTGCACACCGGGTGAAAAAACCCCGATTTAGGGACAACACCTCGGGGGGTGCCTGCAGGCTGGAACGCTGGCCTTCCACAGACCTCAGCCGCTGCTCCTCGACGTGTCGAGATTTGCATTGAAAAGCTGTGTAAATCGTGTGCCTTTAGTGGAGTAAAATGCCTCTTACTATCAAGATTCTTAATATTAAATTATTTCTTTAATAATTACCAAGAAAAAAAATGAAATGTTAAGGCTACTGGGCCATTCAAACATTTCGCTGTGAGCACTGAACAAATATATGGGTTTTAACTTGGAACTTTTGCCAGTTCTGTTCCTATCTGCAGTTTTGCTTAATGCTATTTTACTCCTAAAAACTTCTCACAGCTCTGTTACAAGCACACTATATATTCTATCAGGGATTCCCACCCACGGTTCCGGCCGGGAAGCCGGCAGAGGGAGTCACGGCCGTCAGCCGCGACCGGAGCACGAGCCGTGTCTGCCCTGCTTTTCATTTCTAGGAGATGGCATTTCAGAGCGTGCCCGAGAGCAGGGCCCTTTGGCATCAGATCATAAATATTTTCATGGAAAGGTGGGTATGTGTGTGTGCAGTTTCGGAAGACAGAAAAATCCTTTTCCTGATTGGTAGTTGTTGCTCTATTACTCACGACAAGCATGAGATGTTTAGTACATCTGTCTGTTCTGCCAAGAGTTTTAAGTGAGAAACTGCAGCACAAGGTTTCGTGACGATAATGCAGCAGAGAGGGGCAAATTTCAGCCTTTGCACGACTATTGTGTTCAAGGTAACGTTGAGCTGAAAGACCTCAGGCACGACGGAGTCCCCCCTTGCTAGCATCATACAGCAACCTGCTACCTCAAAGAAGTCACAATATACAGACCACAAGCGATTATAATCTCAATTTACAGGTAGCCTATCTGTCGTCCCATATTTGTAATAAATGACTCGTGCAGTTGGCTCTAGCAAGGTGTGTGCTCACACCTCTATGACTACCGCTCTCTTTCATCCTTCCACTGGCCTACGTCGGGTTTCTTCACGTGATGCCATCAAAGACGGCACGTGGCCGGATTTGGAAAGCCTCACAGCAAAGCAGACAGGTATCGTATTCCCTCGAACAGTAGCTGCCACCACAGTCTGAACGAGGAGCCTCACGCAGAGGTCTCCTACAGAAGCAAGATATTACTGAGCGTCTTCACTCTTGCCAAGTTTCTTCCATGACTCTTCTAATTTGGGATAGAAAATGCAGTCTGGGGTAGCACCCTCAAAGGGTTGCTGAGCCAGGCCTAAACCAAGATACACTCATCTTTCCACAGCCAGCCTGGCACTGATTTTTAAAGCAGAATAAATGCCCCCGAACTGTAGTCATATGTGACTGGTTTATCTGGTCCTTCCTCATAGCTTCCCACACAGTGTGACACACCACAGTGTGGTGCCCCGAGAACTGCTTCTGCCACACTCTGTATGACTCCTCAGGTTCCTTGGCTGCTTTATGTCTTCTGCAGCTATTTATGCACCAGAGTAATATGTTAATAAAACAACAACAGGGTCGGGGGTGGTTATATACTCTTTGCACCGTCTGCAATGATAATGTGCATGTTTGAGGATCTGTATCCTCTAATTCAATGCAGTGGGAGAGCTGCCTGGGTTTCTGCAGCATGCCCTGCTAGGAAAACATCATGGCATCACGCTAGTTGGGAAGGACATTTAAAAGTTGCTGCGTGCACAAAACCACTGCAGTTGTTGCAACTAGGTCAGGTGAGAACACCAAGCTGCCTACAACCACATGATTACGGACAGGCCTTTGAACTCTGACTTCTGTGGCTTTTTAGAGGTATAGGTGGAGTCCTTGGCCATAAAGTACGTGCTTTGTCACTTCACAGCCCGTGTCCAGGGATTTGTGCTTGGCTAAACACAGAAGCCTTGTGTACGTATGCGGGAACAGAATTATGGCAACTGTGGAGCTATAAGGGAAAAGCATCAGGATTGTCTGGACTTCCTCTCAGCAAGATATTTGTTTTGCAACATGAATACCCATAATTTGAAAGCTAATGTACTGACGTCTGAGCTGTCCCCTGGTGTTCAACTCTGCAGAGTCATGGGAGTAGGAAGGAAAGATTCGGAGCTTTGCAGAACAAGCCAAAAAAAAAAAAAATCTCTTAAGTTTGCAATGGAGACTTTCCATGGTGCCAACAGCTAGGAATGCCATTTCATTGTAAATCAAGGCTGCCGTAGGAGAGCCAACAGAATCTGGAAATTAGGGCTATGCTTTTCATGGGTTTTGTATTACTCTGTTTTGAACAGAGCTGAGAGGAGCTTGGCGTGAAGCCACTGTCCAAAACAATGTAGGGAAGCATATGTGGTTTGAGAATTACTCAACACCATTTGAGTTTTCAGTTTTTCCTGTCTTTCAATCCAAAAGGTATGAGGGTTCCAGGACTCAGTTTCCTCCACAGTAAGCAACTCTACACAGTAATGTTCACTAAAATGCTTTAGCGTTGGAGTTTACATATGCAATACTGTGGCTTCCCTCTAGAAACTGCTCGGAAGCAATAAGAATTGAAATGGAAAAAAATGGAAAAAAAGTTTAGAATACATTACAGATAGTTTAATATTAATATTCCTATGAGCCATTGTATCATTGCTAAAATTTAGCAGCCAGGAGCAGCAAAATTCAGAGGAGCCACGTTGCTGTTACTGCACATCCAGAAACCACACAAAGCCCAGCAGCAAAAGTTAGAGCTGTTCACATGTTAATGAATTTAGCCCAGAGCTTAGGTTCTGTACACAAATGATCCGTCATTCAAATCCAAGTTTTGCCCAAAAATAGGTTCTGAATGGTGTATATACACAGTGCTGGCCACTCATCTAAAATTAATTTCACCTGCAGCTCTTCACACTAGGCAGTTTGTGCCATGGGATAATCCACCAGATGAGGGCATGAAGCCTTGTGATGTGTATTGCTGGTACAGTTAAATGCTTCTGGTCTCAGTGGAATCCTAGCTCACACCTCTGTACTGATATTTCTGCGTCAAACTCTATGTCTCATCTACAGAAAATATAACTAAGTTGATTTTTTTTCCCCAAGTGCTAACTGTATCTAAGTCTACAATTTTCCTGGCTCTTCAGAACAAAGTGAATACATTCCTCCATTTTTCACTACTGCAGTAAAGGATTACAAAAGCATGAAAAAACTATTATATTTTTTATAGGGATTTAGTGCTGGTGGATTAGAAAGAGACTGAGGCAGAAATAATGGATGGACACCATGTCATGTTAGTGCAGACAATATCAATGTCAGTGAAGTGTTGAAGAGTAATGATAAAATGTTTTCTTTGAAGCGTCACACTATTCTAAATACATCTGAAAATAGTGAAACTGCCTGCATGTAACCTGTTGAAATATGGTAGATTAATTTCACTTGCTACCAAGTGATAAATAGGTAAGTAGTGCTAAGCTAGGACATAGGAATTTTTACAGAATTTCAGAAAACAAGTGCAAATAATTTGCTAGAATTAGCTACAAAACTAGGAATTCTCTTCTAAATCTCTCTGCTTTTAGCATTTCTGGGTAGCATATCTATTTGAAAATGCTTGAAAGCAATAACATAAACATTGCTTTTTGTTTAGAACAACAGAATTACTGGAGCATTAGCCAGGCTGTCTATTTTAAGAATTTTGGAACAGAAGAAATAAAAAGAAGATCGAAGGCTGTTGCTTAACTGTACCTTTCTCCTTTCTACTGAAATCCCAATTCCCCGACACTTGTCATTCAAGGATTGCTGGTATACTTCCATCTCTTCCCCCAGCCTGGGTCCTGGAAATCCGACTGAAGGGGTGGAGTATCATACTGCTGGAGAGGACTTGGCTCTGCGTTATTCTGGTCTGAGCTTGAGATATCTGGTATTGGCCTTTCAAGCAAAAGTGTGTCATCAGAGTTCTTTGCAGAGAAAATATCTGTATTCTTCTTCAAGAGCAAACTTTCCTGAAATGTACACAAACATTACTGTAAGCCAAGGGTTGCCGGTCCGTTGAGCCGGTCAAGCGCAGTTCCCATGCCAAGGCAACGTCATGTGAGCAGCGAGAGGGCCACGCTGGCGTGGGAGCACGGGGTAGCCCAAGTCCCCAGCTGCCGAGGCAATGAGCTAGCAGGGACTGCTGAAGCTGACATCACCGAGCTGCCGTGGGTCCCGTCTGTGCATGCAGCCCAGCCTCATCTCCGAGCGGGCTCCTGGGGAGCCATTGTCACCTCCTGAACGGTAGCTGCTCCCAACCCTCCCCCCCAACAGCCATTAAAGGGAGATTGGTGAATATATACCATCGCCTTCATTCTTTGAAGTTTTTTTGAGGGGAGGAGAGAGTCCGGAAGGTCAGTATCCTTGCACTAGACTATTCTACAAAATAGTAGTACACAGTGCCGAGATAAAGGTTAAACAAGCTGTTCCATGAGCAGCAGAACTCAAGAACCCTGTTTTCCTGCAGATTTGGACAGGTTTTTGCCTTCGCTCTCTCCTCATTCAGCTGTAGGACCCTAACCTGGCACCTTGCATAGGGTGATTAG
>NW_010540436.1:0-19973 GCF_000687285.1 Phaethon lepturus | reverse complement strand
TTTCCCTAGGTGGGGCAATTACTGGAATCTTGTACTCAGAACAAGGGCTTTTCCAGGAACTTGCAACCATCTGCCCTGTTCGAACTTGGCTGAGACAGCCAGCGAGCTTAAAAATTCTTGCAGAGTTCTGACAGAAAGAGCATGTGCATAAACTTCAGTTTGTCAGGAAATCAAGCTAGCACTGTCTTTCGCTTCCCCCCTCAGCCCCAAGGGAGCTGGTGCAGTAACCTCTGGAAATAAAAACCTGGAGCTTTTGCCTTGCCCTGGCAGGGCCCTTGCTCTGTGGGAGGAATGGAAACAATTTAAAATGCAACAAAGTCATTCCCTGCCCCAAAACTCAGCTGGATGCCTTTTCCGAAACAGGAACACAGGACTGAAAGAAAGAAATCATATTATCCATCCACTGTAAAAAGGCAAGTACCTGAGAAAAACTGGAGAATTCAAAAGAGCATCTGTTCTGCCCTATTTCCTCAGCCACAGGACAACGTTTAAGTTACTGATGGGATAATTTAACAACATAAAGGCATAAATGTTAAACTAAATACTCTACCTTCTGCTGTTCAGCTAGAGGCTCTTCAGCAGACTCTTCTGCAGCACGTTCTAGCTCATCTGGCTTTTGATGCTTGTCCAAAGCAGCCAGCACGGCATCATGAAGAGTTAGGAAGAACCTTTCTTTGGTGACACAGCTGTCAAAGAAATCGTTCTTCTCAAAGTCTGCTATCACAGAGGCTATAAAAAATGGGGGAAAATAAATAAAGCAGCAAAACCACACCAAGCAGTACAGCTAAAACATTGCAGTTTAAAACTTATCCTTGGAGATAAGTCAATATTAGTAAACAAATACTATACTCACAGTGACAGCCAGCTACAAGGACTGCAATGCCAATATCGTGAAACATATGGATGATCTGTGGAAAGAATTCCATACAGGCATTAAAGCAATTCTGCGTTATACAAATGCACTAGAAGGTAAAACATAAACGGGGAAATAACACCTCCCTTGTAGTGGTTTATCTCTTGAAGAAAACCCTGATTCCGGTATCTCAAATCCTGCTTTTTTTAGTTCAGCACTAAACAGCCAAGTTGTCCAAGATCTTAATGAATGCTGACTCCAGAAGCAGGGCAGGTCACAGCCAGACCCCGTGTTGGCCCTCCTACAGCTCACTACGCAGCACGCAGCGCTACTGCTTCACTTAAGCAAAAAGTTCTCACAGGAACAGACTAACTTGAAACATCTCTCCATATGCAGATGCCATGCCCACATGTCAAGGAGAACAGGAACCTCTGTTTTCAAGCATGACTTGTAATTCTGGCTTGTCTCAATTTCCATCTCCAACATTTTTAGTTATATCAACTTAGTGTTAAAGGAATCAGATTTTAGAGGGGATAGATTCTCACCATTTTCTCAGTGCCCGACCCTTTGTAATTAAAAGATCTCCAAGTAGTTTTTTTTTTTTTTCCAAAGACAATGAAATGCTCTATTTCAGAGAATCACAGAATTTCAGAATATGGGGCTGGAAGGAATCTGGCAAGACTTTGACTTTACCCACTTTTCCCAACGGTAGGGTCACTCAATAGGTGGCAAATAAATCTTCAAGGATTTTAGGGACATCAGCTCAGTCCACAATTATTCCTAATAGGTGTTAGTCTAACCAGTTATTAAACAAAATTCATTTGAATTTGAGCTACAGAGTTTGAGGAAGCTGACTAAGAATCCATCTGGAACTGTATCTTTCTGAAAAGCATGGCTACATTAAATTTATTTTTGTTAAATATATATCGCCATTGGCTAGGATCCCCACTTGAAGACTTAAAAGTTCAAGGCATACTTCAAAGAAAAGGCTAATTAGGTAGTCAGCAATAACAACAAAATCACTCCAGGAGAAGACAGCCGGTAGTTTTATATCTGATGCTTCTAAAGAAGAGCACTTGTTTAAAGTGTCCAGCTAGAAGAACAAATAAACAGCCAAAATGGAAAAAAAACAAATCAGACATTTTCATAAACGTGGTTTTAGTTTACATGATTCTAGAACTGGTGACAATGGATGATGGGTTTTTGCTACAGATAGCGGGGCTTTTGTTTTTTAAAAGAAGTGTTTTTATAGCAATTTATTAATTTCTGAAACTCGATGGCTAAATTTTGCACCCTGAAAGGTCAACTGGAAGATGTGCAGATAGTTATGTAGCAGGGTGTCTTAGGCTAGCAAGAAAGATAAGACACTGGGTGAACTTTAGGCTCCACATTTATGTGCAGTTAGGTTGCTTACCTGTCGCAGTAACTCTGAACCTATCAAATCCACAAATTGCACCATGCTGAAGTCTAAAATAATGGTGTGAACAGGGCATGGCAAATACACTGGCTGTTCTTCTTGATCTAACTGTACTGAGGAATTATCTATTGCAGAGCCTGGCGGAAGGCTGGCTCTTCTCCCTTCATCCTCCTTCTTTTCAGTCGTAACTCCCATGTTAAAGCCTGGAGATGCTTTGGCTGCTCCCACCAAGAGCGTCCTGGAGCTGAGTTTGTGTCCGTACTTTGACCAATGTACCAAATTAACTGAAGATGATGTAGAATTGCTGTCTGCATGACGTCGCTTCACCAGTTTCTCTGTATATGGTATCTACGATGAAAAACGGAGAGTACACCAGTGGTTGGAAGAATTGGGCCCAGGAGGTGGAAAATTTTTTGCGGGACGACAGCACTGTAAATCATATGATATTTTTTCTCTTATGGTAAAAAAACACATCTGAAATAACCCTAAATATAGCACAAAGCCACAAGAGTATGCAGAGTAGCTGGTGACTTAGGCAAGCCTCAGATATGGTTAAGCAGAGTGCCTTCAGCCACCACAGTGGTGCCTACAGTGGTACCTCACCCTTCCACACCTTGAAATGGCCTGTAATACTGGAATCTGACTTGTTACTTCAGAAAAGAAAAGGAAAAAAAAAAGACTGCCCATAGCCATTGCCTTTCTGAGCAGCAGTAAGCTGCCCCTTACTGGCTGAGTTCTGTGGACCTTTGATTCATCTACTTCCTTGCATGGCAGCTGGTCGCAGAATGGGCTGATTTAATTTTTTCTTTCTTAATAGTTCCAAATGTGTTTTTTAATGTGTATAATGCAAGAAAGGAAAAGTCACTCTCTGCATTTTTGTACTTTGGAAGATGATGTTAAATTATTTGTCACTGCCACTTTCTAAATACCTTGGTGCCACATACGTTTTCCAAACCAATCTTTCAATCCATTTCTCATACAAGGGCTTTTACAAATCACATGTAACTGCTTGAAAATGATCTTCTGAAGACAGTCCATTCCCTCAAGTTCCTTTCATATATTGTTTAACACAATTCAGAAATTGAGATAAAGAGGGATATGAGTGACTCTAGAAGATGCACAGTGCCCAATTATAGTAAAGATGAGAAATCCTCTAATCATGGTAACTGTAGCTGCCTTTGAGGTATTTTGTACTTGCACTTGGCAGTATTGGCAGTGGAACAAATTCCTCTAAAAGGGAATTTTCTCACTTCTATGGGGAAAAATAAGAAAAT
This sequence comes from Phaethon lepturus, assembly GCF_000687285.1. Taxonomy (NCBI): domain Eukaryota; kingdom Metazoa; phylum Chordata; class Aves; order Phaethontiformes; family Phaethontidae; genus Phaethon; species Phaethon lepturus. Next base: position 16,429 of record NW_010540436.1, on the reverse strand, counting down.
CCCTACTGAAGCACCTGACAAAATTAAATCAGTCAGCTGAGGAGTGGATATGTTGAAAACTTCAGTTGCTAGTTAATTCACCCGGTAAGCTGAGCTACTATTGCTCTATCACATAAAGTATGTGTAAAGAAATACAGCAGTAACATTTGCTTATTTTCATACAGCAAATGTATATATGCTTTATATAAACATTTACAGCCTTTTCAGTACTGGCAAGTTAAGAACATTGTCCTCAGTAACACAAAACCAGGCACCTCAAACAGACTACATAAATATACGTTTAAAGCTGACCCTAGGTGGTGATAGAGGTGGATCACAGAGACAAGAGCATTTAAGATCTTTTCTTTCCACTGCAGTGTCAGACAGACTAGGTGAAATTAAAGCCCTCATTTCACTTTCATCTAGAGGCACTGCTTTCATGTCCATCTGAAAAAGAAAGGCAGTTTTATTAGGGTTTTATCTCTCTAATGCAGGCTCTTAGAAACTTCCGCTGACTGAAAAAGTGGCATTTACCTTGTGTAACAAATAGGTTTTGAAGTGATTCATGTTTGCGAAAGAGATGGAAGAACAGCACTGGAAGATCTTGATACCTTCAATCTCCCTTGCCTGTAAAACAGAAGTTGCATCTGTGAGGGTTGTAGCTAGCAGGAGCTCTTTTTCCCCTCCTGACTGTCCATGTTGTAGTCTGCAAGGTCCTAACCTAAGGACAGAATTTGTCCGGTCACATTGTCGACTACACTGCACACTGGTAGTGTCATTGGCAACATGGACCCAATTACCATAAACTAACCTGCTTCTCTTGCAATTAAAAACATACTTCCAGCAGATCTATCACAGATGACAGTTAGCTGCTCTCATATAAAATAAGCCAAATTATTTTTAATGCTCATTAGAGAAAACATACACTATACCCTTGTCTTACTAACGTTGTTCTCTCATTTTTCACAAATCCATCAGCATAGCATTGGGAAGGTCCCCGTGTGGCAAAGGCAAAGCTCTCTACTACTGCGTTGCCTAACTCTGGATGGTGCAGGTCTTGAAAATAATGTGTTAAAAAAGCCTGTACCCTACCTATTATCCCATCACCAGGAGAACCCGTGAGTCAGTCTAGCACACTCACAGTCGTTACTGTGAAAACATACGTAGAGTGGACAAAACCAGACTGAGAAAAGTGGGTCAGCAAAATACGCCAAACAGCTCTGGAAATGACAGCAGTGCAGCTTCCATCATGGAGACAGCGCAGATCGACACAAGGAGCTCCAAAGGCCCGAACAGCCTGAGCTAGGTGTCTGAATCACTTCATGCTACAGATACTTAAGCATTCTTCAGCTTTCAAAGTTTTGAACCAAATGAACTGAGTCTGAATGGTCACCCCCAGGCATTTAAGGGAAGAAGCTGGATTACAGAGAGAGATGAAACATTTGTTTTTTGTTTCCTCTTACGGCTCTGTAGACGGATAAACTTCTATAAATATTCATGTTTGGAATCTGTCCCAGCACCACCATCTTCATTCTGAAACAAGATGTTTATTAGGTTTTTCACAGAGAACAGAGAAAAAACCATCTGTTCCCAAAAGCTTGATCTCCATTTCTTTCCTCTTCACTGGCTACACCAACTGTCACTTAGAGGGTGCGAGCACAAAAAGTTATTCACTCATAATTAGGGTTCTTTGAGTAGGGGCACAGTACACAAACACAGCCTTCAGCTACAGTGGTGTCCTCAAGAATGTATAATGTCCCATTTCTAGCTCTGGAACACTTGGATTATTGTTATTACGCTAGGCAGTATGTTCCCTCTCCGTCTCCCCACAGCCCTCCTCCAAGATGTATCTACACAGACAGGTGGAGGCAGCTATAACTTGTGCTTAGAGCTGGCTGCATATAGGCTTGGTCTGATCTAGAGGTCGTGTAGCAGAATTAATGCAGGGTTTTGCCTTGAAGGAGAATGTTTTGGTTTGGGTACCGTGCTTTGCTAATGGTGCTGCACGGTTTTGGGGCAGGTTCTGGTCAGTTCGGGGCATGGATGGAATAAACATGCGGCTGGCTGTGTGGTTGCTGGCCCTGATGTATGGAAAATTGTTGTCAAGACATTCTATTCAAAGCAATCTGCTTGCAGATAACTTCCCAAGCTTTTCTGAGTGTTGTCAGCATAATGCTCTCACTGGTGGGAAATTGATAAGTGGTTTTATACCCTGAAGGTAGTATGAACAACAGGGATACTTAACTGAACAGCGGCTGCAGAAACACCCTTTCGCAATGCTCATTAAATCCCAAGGCAAACCCGAGAGGATAACTCTGAGCAGAGGTAATACAGCGAGTTTCAAACAGCAACTGAAATTCTTCCTGAAGGTATTCTTTCAGAGCCACTCTGGACCTGATCACAAGCAGCTCAATATTTGCAGCAACTGAGTTATTTCCTACCTCTTCCCATATTATTCTAGAGGCTTCAGTCTACTCAGACAAGCACCTCCCTATCATGGTAATTCTCAAGAGGTGTGGCTTGGATTGGTGGGTGATTTTCCTGTTTGGATTAGCAGCTAATAAACTGAGTAACGTGTGTCGTGTGTCTGACGTAACCTCCCTCCCCAATCACGAACTGGGTTTTATGGGGAAGATAAAGCAATTTGGTAGATGGCTGTGAAGGCTGTGGAATGTATTTGAAATAAAGGCACATCATCTCATTTTATCCCTATAGAAATGTGTATAGAGATCACGTCTCCGTCTCCTGGCTGATGCCTACACCACAATAAGCAGTCTTCAACAGCATGGTACACCTGCAGAAGGGACCAATCCAGAGCCCATAAACTCGAAGAGATTACTGGTTTGGGACAGCATTAGAGAGACTCCAGAATAACCTGACTGAAGCATTTACAAACATGAAACAGCTTTTTCATTGTCATATGTATAACTACCTCTAAAACATCAACTCTAAGAAAAACTAGTATTTTGTTTGAAAGGTTACAAGTACCTGTGTGACCTAATGGTGATTATGAAGAACGTCAATCCCATGGCGATCACTAAACCAACATCAAGACCAAAACAAAGCACTGCAGCAAAAGTTACAAGCCAAATAACCTTTGAACAAGAGACAGAGAGAACATGAGCAGAAAAAAGATGCAAAATGATCTCCAACTCAGGCCCAGCATTTGCAAATTGCAGACAATATAAAAGGCTAGAAATGTTAATATGTGAAAAGCTTTGTTGGCACATCTAGACCAACCCAGTCCTGGAAGTAGTCGCAAACAAAGATCACAACTTGCAGTTCAAATATCCAGACTTTTAAAGAGGGCTTCAATTATTAGGAAAAACCACATCATATTGGGGGTCTTTCTCTTTATGAGAAGTCCTGCCCAAGAGTTGACATGAGAATGTGGCCCCAGCTAGCAGCTAGACAATTTCCTTCTTAGGGTATCTGGGATGCAACAACAATCATCAGTTTTCCCTGTATAAATTGAAAATTGATTTGAAGAGATATTAATACACTTCTTTTAGTAGATAGTCAAAGGATCCCTTTTCTAAGGGAATGGCCACTGCTTTGCCTTGCCCTCCCAAAACATCCATTTCTCTCATTAAGACACATTCCAAATCCTAGGTGGCTTTTTTTGTCACTTACAAAATGATACTTATCCCGTCTCCACAGGATGGGGATGTCCAGAAATTTTTGAAGAAAAGGGAGCATGTTGAATACCACAATAGCAGACAGTATACCCTGTGCAAATCAGAAAAGTAGCATCTATTATTTTGTAATATTTTGTTTGCAACCACAAACATGCTAAGGAACAGATACGCATGACAGACAAACTGCTTGAAATGAAAATCTCAGAATAGCTTTGTTTCCATAATTTTTATAGATACATGTAACCTGCGATCTGCAAACCAACGTGAAACTAGCATATAACTTTTTGTGTGACTTCACAAGCATTTCTGCCAATATAACTGGACTTCCTCTTGAAATGCTATGTGTAGTTTCCATTACAGTGTTTTTCAGAGAATCCCTACGCCTCCTGCAGCACTAGGAGAAAGGCCAACACCATCTACAGAATTAAGAGTTGCTGTTTCAAAGAATGGTTTCAATTAGTATGGGTAGTTCATTGCCAGATTTAGGAAGTTGTTTGACACCATTTGTTGAAACAGCCTTTCTTAGGAAAGAAAAGGAGACTGAAGGGAAGTAGATAGTTAAATTCTGTTTTGTCAGCTAGTTTTGGGAAAGGGATTAATTCTCCCATCTTACAAAGAGGCCAGGAAAAATCAGGAAGTAATGCTCTGTCAGTAGTTCCCTAAGAAAGCTTAACAGAAAAAAAGAAAGTCTAGATAAAAAATTAAGGGAAAAGTGGAAAACTGAGTACTCTGAATAATCTACAATACAATGTTTATAGGCACACTGGCAATGCAAAATCCACAGAAGGCAGTTTAAGAGTCCATACAGTTTTAAAACAAACCTTAAAGACCAAGCTAAAATCAGAGACACTAAACCTAAATTTACATTTTGAACATTTTATTTACACTAAAGATTGTGAAGCACCCATCTTCGAACAACTTATACCGATGCAAGAGAGGAACTCATGAATTTGTTATACAGGTGTGCAAAAGCTTGGAAGATGTGAAACCAGAAGTAAAATACATTGTTTACATTATAGACGCTGGCAGTGAAATTTTAATCTGATTTTAGCTTGTACTGATCAGTGAGAGATGCAATAATTATTACCTAATACATTAGCGTGATGAAATTTAGGAGTTTAAAATCATTATTTTCGTTTGGCCCATCCCTGGAAACAATTAACTCTAGGGCATGATATAATCCCTAACTGTCCCAGAAAAATCTTTCTGTTATGCTTAGAAAATCTGAATTTTATGCTTAGAAAGTAAGTAAGTGGACTGCTGCTGCCATAACTATTTCAGGTTCACTTACATTAGGTATTGCCTGGAAAAACTGTCCTAGTTTCAGCGCAATCACCAGCATCATAGAGGCTCCAATCGCTGCTGCTAGCTGAGCAGAAATACTTCATTAGAGAGGCCTGACAGAACCATTTCCTTACTTGTCCTCTCTAAACAAGTAGGTATGGCCCATGTAACACCACCCACTTGGGAAAAATAACCAGAGGACAACTAACAAAGGCCACAGGTATGCTGCAATGCTTGGTGCAAATTCTAGAATATGCAAGCTGAAAAGAGTTTTCTGTAGATATAAATTTTTCCTAAATGGACTAATCTTAGGCACAACAGAACAATGCAGGATTTTTGTTTGATAGTTTCACCTGCATAGTAAGATACTTCTCTTGCAAGTCAGACTTTGGAATAAACTCTTTATTAAACAAAATTACTTTTATGATGCAGTGAAGCATGTACAGACATTCAGTTAAGAGGCATGACAAAATCATTATTACATATTATTATTATTACATATTACACCCTTCTTCCCTAAAAAAATCACAAAGTCAAGAATTCAAAAGTTAGGAAGAAGTGGCAGAATTAAGGGTGCATGAACAATTTTCCATTTGGCTTTTAGGGTATATTCACTAAAATACAGCTTTAAGCTGTGTAAACATATCATATTCTCCCCACAGGATCCTGGCTGCCTTCATGGCACATACCATATAAGTATAGTATGTAATATAATGTACACAGACAGGGTATCTGAATTCATGTTACATGGGCATATAACTTTATATCTCACAAATTGTTTAGATTAAATGTCAGCCTATACTCAGTATACAGTGATTTTAGATGACAGTTTGGAAGCAGAACAAATCCAAGCCAGCTTACCTGTGTTCTTCCACCCGTCTTCTCTTGAATGACAGTTCCAGAAATAGCACAGCTGACAACAAAGCTTTTGAAAAAGGAGCTGCAAATATTGCATAGCCCCACGGCTATTAGCTCCTGTAAAACAGAAACAGAAGGAAGCAGAGAAAACCTCAAATGAATGACTTTCCTTCATAGAAGTAGCTTATCAGGAATTCCTTTCCTTTTGCTCACGCTTGCTGGTTGCTCATCTGTGTTGCTCAGCTCAGGAAACCTTCTGGAAAGCAAGGTCTCCCATGGTTAAATCAGCTCTCTTAAAAGGCACACAGTTTTCACAGCTGAGGATCTCATGGACCCAAAAATTAAGTTCCTTTTTTTCAAAGAAATCCACTTAGAACTCCAAAGCACTGACTTTCAAGCTAGCATGTGGCAAATCTCATAGTACACCTGGCCAGCATAGTACACCTGGACAAAAGCTGAGTGGAAAAGTCATTCCCTTTATGTTTATCCCCAGAGGCTTTGAGAAGTCAGGGCAGCTTCCTTACTGGCTTAGTTCCATTCTAGCAAGGATCCAAAGCCATCACAACAAGCTAAACATGGAGTAATGCAAAACACCTAATGCTTACTAACTCGAGCACACTGGAAACTAACAGAGTCTTAGCTTAAGAGCCTCTCAGAGCACTCTGGGCAGAGAATCCATACGCTAGGATAGAAGCCACATACAGAGAAGAACTGCAGCTGCTCCGGCCATTTACAATTTCAGCTATTAATTTATCATGCTTTTATAGTCTCATGGATTCATGACACAGCGGATCAGTTGCAGCACTGTGTGTGTGTGAGGTTCATCCCAATCACTGGGAATATACAAAGGCCTCTTGGTTAAAGAAGGGCATGTTTTGGCCTTCACATTATTGACTTATAACATCCACTTTCCATAGGGAAGGGTAACAAGTTGCTACAAAACCATCAGCTGGCATATTCACTCTGTCCTTGCGTTTCTACCACTGTCAGGTAGTTAGTGGCTTTGCAAGTTAAGTTCAGCTTGCTTCTTGGCCTAGGAGGTATGTGCAGTTTTGCTCTCACCTGATTGCTGGCAATACTGTAGTTGTGAAGTGAAGCATACCTCTCTCCAACAAAAACAAGAAGGAAGTAGCTTACAGTAGCAAGGGAGAAGGCATGCAGTATGATCTTGCTCAGGTTTGATAAATCTGGTGGTGTAGGAGGCAGAAACCTACAGGATCAGAGAACAGATAAGTTTAGACTTCTTCTGAGCTCTGTCCACAGTAACTCCAAACCCGGGATCACCATCGGAGGCATCCAGCACCCCACAGGAGATGCTCTCAATCTGTAAGACTTCCACCTCACAAAAATGCAAATTCCTTCTTTTGCATGCTAATAAAACTAGACTCTAATACAGAAAACTATAGTTTGAATTCTCCATATGCTCAGAAATGATGATGCAATTAAGAAGAGTTATTCCTATAGCTGTACTTCCCAGTAAAAGTCAGCCCATGTCAGATTTCAAGAACAGGCTGAAACATCTCTTTCGTACCTCAAAGTACAACCTCATAAACAGCATAGATGACTAACCTCTGAGGAATCATACTGACCACAGCACTACTAGATTCAGCGTGAAGATGAATGCAATTAGAAATAATGGTGACTGTGATAATCTGGGAAAGAAAACAAGAAGCAATACTAGAGATTATATACCATTTGCTCCTGAAACTGTACACAATCCACCTAAAGACAGTTAATCTTGTAGCAGTATTTAAAGGCCTTAAGCACAGGTTCAGTGTGTAAATATAACAGCATCCTGAAGTAATATTTGAAATGTTTTTTTGTAATAAAGTGTATTATACTCTCTGTTAGTTCAGTTATCACAACGGCATTTTGGAGATCACTTACCAAGAGAAGTTCCATAGGAAATGCAATAGGACTATGTTTGTAAGTTATCATGATATATACATTGATTCGTAGCGCGGCCATGCTAAGCAAAAACAGCAATATGCTTGTGGCATTAGCCTTTGGGAGAACCAGGAAAAAATGAAACAGATTCTGAAAAAGAATCATCATAGAGAGGATCAGAGGCAGATACTACCAATATTTCTATATTCCAGGAGGTTGACATAGGTTGCCCTGACACTTGAACTCATCCCTTCTGCTACAGCAGTATCTTCACTTAGAAAAAGAGAGATGCTAAGAGAAAAAACAGCATTTAAAAATCTCTCATGTGTTGATATCTACAGAGAAAACATTGCCACAAATAGTTCAGATCTAGTACCGTCGTTCTCTCTTCTACACTACCTTTTTCTCAAGTTGTCTGATTGACACTACTAAAGTAAATTAGGATAAATAGCTTTAACTTGTCTTTAGCTTGGATTCTGCTGCTGCTTTGTCAGATGTGATAAACATACTGTGTGCCCAATAGCTTGCCCATGATGATCTATTGAGGAAAAAAGTATCTTTTCCTCTAACCTTTGCTCTACTACAATTATAGACATGCTGAAAATGTACTATAGCACTACATAAGTAATTAAAAATATGCACACACTTTTCTTCTTGCATGTCACACAATAAGCTCCATGCACTGTTCAAGACAAGAAGGCGGTGAAATAAACCACAGCTGAGACTTGCACAATATCCCTTAGCAACTGACTTAGACTAAAATTGCCTTCCAATTTCTGAAGCTGTTCTTTTCTTCCCCGCCCCCCCGCCAGAAGCATGCATTTCTTTGACTAATAATGAATTTACTCACATAGAAAATGCCCAGGGGGCCCTTATGGAAGTCAAGCATGACGTCAAAGATAAAGGTAAACTGTGATACAATGACATGCAATGCTGCTGCAGTGAGGTAAGCATCAATGAGAGTCTTCGGCACGTATGTTATTACAAACCCCAGGCAAAAGCAACCTAACAGCAACTGTATGGAACAAACGAGAAGCGAGACGTGATATAATTATCAATGTCTAACCCCACCCTTCTTGTTTCCACATTTGAAGAATGTGCCTCTTCACTGCCATACCTGACAGATAGTTATTTGAACATGCTATTTTCATTATGCACAATTAAGTAAGACACTGCCAAAACAAAATACTTTACATCAAGTGTGTGCAGTTATGCAGGACTACCTAAGGGTCCACATATTGCAGAACTGGTCAACATAAAAGAGAATAATTTACTTCACACGTATTAATCATGGACACATGAATCTTAACCCATCATATCTTTTTCAGACAGCAGGAGAGGAAGAGACAGACTTCATGTCCCACTTTGCACAACATATGTATTCAAACGTGCTGAGCTTAGTATTTGTGGTAAGAATATGCAAGCAGTACCAAATCTTACATTTGTATGAAGAATGCACATAAGGATACATCATTAAGGATATAAAATAGATTCATCTTCTACCTGAATGATGCCAGTCAAAAATGTTACTGATGCAGTAAATGTCAAGGCCTCCATGTAATCTTTCATAAATGTAGGGTCTGAGAAGTTGCCCAGTGAACCATTAGAGGACAATGTTTGGTTGAAATTAAGAGTCTTCAGAATGTTTGTCACCACCAGATTTATGATGCTGAATGAGCCTGGGACCAACAGAACAGAGAACAGAAAATGGAACTGCATGAGATGTTGCAACAAAGACTTATCTTAAAACCACACATCCATCTCTTTCTCCACCATAAGTCTGTGCAGTATGAGACAGTCTACCAGTCTATTTTCATTCATATACATAATCTACATATATAATCAATTTCTAGTGTTTCTGAGTACGTACCTGAAATTTCCAAAGCCCTGTCTGAAAATTTCAGATTCCTACTATTTTATGAGTGAAGCCTTCAGTTGGTCAGATGCACAAAAAAAAGATTTTAGTGTAAAGCACAAAAAAATGGATGCATTACAATGAGCTGCCAGAAAGGCTGAAAAACATAGTCAGTCAGAGAAAGAACTGCCAATTTACCTAAGAGGTCAGAGCTCCACATACCCACTCATTATGATAATGTGAAGGGCCTTCTCCCATGTAAACAGCATTTTAATAATCTAGCTTCTGAACAAATTAAGAATGTAAACCCATCAACGGTTCAGTCACGGCAAGAAACTGCATGGAGGAGACCACGGAGAAGACCAGGAGCCAAGTCATTCACAGTAACACCCTGGGGGTAAATGTGAAGCAGCTTGCACTGGTCCTTTACGTAGCAGATGCCTCCATGACACTCCATCCGTCTCCTTTGCACTGGTGTCTGTGATAGCTCACATCCTTGGGGGTACAAAGGACCTCGCAGCTGAAACTTGACTGACTTGGTGAAATTCTCACCACAGATCAGCTGCAGAAGTGGAACAACAATGAACTGAGAATCTGGGGGGTCTGGATTCTTACCTAAAGAACATCTGCATATTAGATAGGACATTTTGCCAGTTTTTTTAAGCAGCATTGAACATAATCTTTAAGTCCTGCAGAAACATTTCACAGTACAAAATAAAACTCACCAATTGAGATATGATGCGAAGTCCCAAATATAACATACATCATTGAGCAGCAGAATGCAGAAAGGAAGCCGTTGATATTTGGCAGAGGTAACCTGGTCAGCCAAACTCCTAAAAGTCCTGGAAAGCAAAAATCTGTTTCTGAAGTCAAGCAAATTGGGAAGGCTCTCTATCTTTGGTTACTATTTTTAAGTAAAATTTTGCTGATGAAAACCTGCCAAGCCTTATCAAAATCACATTATATTTATTCACAGAATCACCACACATAGGGAGCACGAGCTCTGGTCTTACTTACACTACCTGCCACTTTCCAGTTTGGGCCGAAACATGCCAAATCAGTGAGCAAGACAGCCATTCAACTCCCACGGTCTTTTTTCTAGGGAATTCAGGACCTGACAAAACCAGGCCAGTTAGTGACAAAAGACAATGTTGTTTTACAACATGGGCTCTTGCTAGCTAGAAATTAGACAAAGAACCAAAACAACTCTTCGTTTAGACCACCTACTAGTGGGGTGGCTATGCATGCGGGTATCTAACAGACCTGACTTTGCAAGGTGGGTTTTAAAGACCGTGTTATATTGTTTGCAATATAGGAAAATGCTCCCGTTAGTCTATATTTTGTGTTAGTTTGAGGGAAACTTTATGAAAAAAGTAGTGTCCTGTCCTTGAAATTACAACATGTAATATCTGATTAGAGAAAAGTTGTTCTCCTGCAAACATGCAAATAAATAGGTTAAATGATTTAAGGAACTTCTAAGGTTAAAGTTCCCATGTAACCTGATGACATTAGAAAGAACAGAAACACACACTGGAGATAGATTATGAAAAGCATGCTATTGCAAAAGGAAGGTAGAGTGTTTTTTTCTCTCTGCCTACCTTGAGGAACCTGAAACATCCCAACACTTAGGCCTGCATGTAGATCCCTCAAGATCCATTCTCTGAACCGATATGAAAAAAGCCAGTTCAGGACAGGGAACATCTTGAATATGACCTTTCTGAACCTTCCCCAGGAGAAGCTGAAAAGAATCAGATAAGCTGTATGCAATGGGTTTTACAGTCTCCACCTCTGCAGTGCTTTCGCATGCGCAGCCTCGTGCTCTGCAGGCACAGAAGCCACACTGCTGTGGTTAGCCCTCTGCAGGCACCACGTACTGTGAACCCGCACAGGCGTTAGCCTTCCACGGATCCAGCTGGCACATAACATGAATCCTGCATAGGCACCCCCATGCCTTTGCATTCCATTCAGATGAATCGCAAATACTCTGTGTGCCATTCGTATGATAGCATGTCAGCGCCGGAGCCCAGCGCGCTGAATCCATCAATTACTTGACCTCATTAACACCGCGAAATAATAGGAAATGGTATTTTGATTCCTCCTATTCTGATCTAGAAAAAAATCAGACACACACTATATCTGGGATGGGAAAACAGGCAAGCCTATCCCACCTCCAAAAAACCAGTCAAATAGTTCCCCTATCACATTATTTATTAAGAGGATGCAAACAGGACTTGACCTACATGATTTATTTTGTGTATATGTTTTTGAATCAGAATTTCCCGTAGGTAAACTCTGATTAACGCCACAGTCCTGTGCTCCTTCTTCCCCTTTTCAATCCCCTGGCAATGTTAGTGATTTTCTACTTACAAACCAAATGTAAGTGATGTAGTGTCTGCCCAAGACTACTGGCAGCCTTGAACAGCGGCAGTGAGGAGTAACCCCAGTCATTACAGAGTCAAGTCCCTTTCCATCATTTTATTGTCCAAGGTGACTATACACTGGGCTGACAAGTGGATACAAAATGGAGAAGAGAGAAAACACATGAGATAGGGAAGTAGAAAAGAAACAAGGAAAAGAGTATGAGGAAGCAAGGCAGACACAGTTCTTAAACGATGAGTTGGGGGAGGGAATAAAGAGATTTTCTTATTAAGCATCAAGTGCAATGATAAAGTTTCCAATAATATTAGCTATGACTTTAGAGCAAAATTCTCCCTTTGACCTCCGGGCAAGACTTGTTTTATTGCACCAGGTGGTTCTGGGTGAACAGACTTTTAACTCTAGATCACTTGTCATAACTGTACACAATTCAGCCCTTTCCATGAAGTAATTTTGTTTCTCTAACTCCAGAACTTCATCCAATCTCCTTATGTTTTTTTAAGTACATAAAAAGACAGCACTGGTAGAGAAAGCTATTGCACAATCTAAAGGATCTCACTATGACAGAAATTAGTCTTGACGAGAAGTGTTCATGGCGAAGGAAAACTAGAAAACACAATAGCAACTCAAACTATTGCTCCATATGCCTTCACTTATCACCAGAAAATTACTTTACAGCAGCATAAGTTAGACACAACCCATAGTTTTAGTCCCACACATAGCCAAGCTGACGTAAGAGCTAGTTATACAGAAGGAGAGAGGTCTGGCTCCCCTGCTTCATTTTCCCTGCGTGGTCCCATCCCTTCTGGCAGCAGCAAGGTGTTAGATTAGCTCACCACACCTTGTGGAACCTTACCCATAGCTAAACTTGAGTCTCAAGTCCTGCCATGGTCTCAGAACAACAGTTTTCAAGTTTCAGTATACGTTCAGCATACGTGCTGAAACAAAGCCCAGATAAATGATGAATCAGAGATTTTGTATTTACTTTCTTAGGAGGACTTTATAGAGTAGACACAGCCATAACCATTGACAGTACACTCCAGATCCAAAAAGAGATTCAGAAAGAAAACTGAGAGTATTCATAGTCAATCAAAACTAAAAAGGAAGCTGATGAGCAGGCTTCCTATTTTTTATTATATTTGCCTTGCTGGAAGAACATCAGGAATTCTCCTATGCTGCCAACAAAGACTGCCTTCTGGTGAGCCTGCAGGGCTCCTCTGGCAGAAGAGATGCTTCTACTCCCAGTATAATGCCCAAAAGAGAATTTTGGCAGATGGGAAAATGAGGCTGTGGAAGCATTAATGCTTTATCATTAATTAGCCTCACCCGTTCTCCTCAAAGAACACAGGAACATAGCTCCAAAATAACACCAAAGCAGTTCAGTCAATCTCAGTCATACCATTATGCAATTTTCCACGTTCCCAGCTAAGAAGGAACAGAAATTTGCTCTTGAAATTTAAGAAATAAAAATATCAAAAGGCACAAATCAGAAAGAAACAAATGAAAGCCTGCATCTGACAGCTAGACTGAGGGAAGCACTGGAGGGAACTACAACTACTGACAGTTTCTCTTTACAGTGTGTATATCCCTCACACTAGCATAGTCCTGAAGTGAACAGACGCTTCTGCAGATTGCAAATAGCAGCTTTGGTAATGCAGCGCTAAGCTGATCTTGCACGGGTCAGGTGCAAGCGGCTGTAACTGGGTGTTCTGCTTCAGCTACTAAGCAGTGCAGTTCAGCATTTTAATTACCAGCTTTAGGAAAGTTAGCACCTTTTTTACACTTGGGCTTGAAGAGTCTCCTTAGTTTCTTCGCACCTGATAAATTCCTGGCATAGAACTCACCTGCACTGTAGCTGTCTGTTCTCTCGAGGGATTTGTAGTGCTCCACCCAAGGTGGAGGACAGTTTTCTTTCAAAGTATGTCTGGAAGTGCTCCTCAGTCTGCATTTCTCTTTGGACTCTGTAAGCTGCTGGTTGCCTGTAAGTACCAACAGTATCGTTGTCAAGCGCCATGTTTTCCTTCTGACCACAGTTGGTCAAAAACAGAGGAACAGCAAAGGCTGGAGACTTCAATGAACGCTCTCTTTCTTGGCTGTGAGACTGGAAGAAAGAAACAGGGTCACTGACTGAGGTATCTACTAAAACCAAAACAAAAATATGATAATGTGGTCAGTCCATCCCAATGTAACTCTTGTGAAGCTAGTAGTTACAGCAGGGATAAGCAAGGCGAGAGTGAAATCCCTGAAAGACATGCTCTAAGGATCAAACAAATCAATTGTCAAATTGGCTGTAGGAACACTGGGTCCTTCTGGAACTTGACTTGTAGGAAACTGTAGGAAAGAGCAGCCAGGCTCCCCTCCATTTTGTGATCCCAATGTTTAGGGAACCTAACTACAGTCCCTCTCCATAAACCTACCATAGCTGAGGAAACAGTTTGAATTCTCCTTGTTTCCAGTCCTGGAGGAAGAAGGCTTACCCTGAATCATACAGAGAGCAGCTAAATCTGAAGTTGTACAAATGCTGCAACTTGCTGTATGAAATAAGTACCTGGTACCATTCAGGTTTTTAAATCCCAAAAATGTCTGACTTGTGTTCCTCAGAATTTTAATATCAGGAAGGAGGTCTGAATTAGATCGCTGTCACTCAGAGTAGGTAACATGTGAGTTCCCAGAGTGAATACTGAGTAAGTAAAGGTCCAGTGCAAGAGCCCATCTAAGACAAAGTTCTCATACCGACAGCTGAAGCAGAAAATAAATTCAAATCCAGAGCTACCAAGTGAAAGTACATTTAAGAAGGGTGATAGCATGTAGGAACATATTTTTTTTTTACTATGGGCAGAACGAAGGAAAAAAAGAGGAAATATAAAAAGGTTGTGAGCCGTTGAGTCTATTCAGAATGCAATCTAAGTTTAAAGTATCAAAACCTGCAAAAAAATAATTGGGATTTTTCTCTGCATATTTCATTTCCTGAACTACCAGTATCAGTTTGTACAGGTCTAGTGCTTTGCATCACTGAGATCTGCTACTTCTGATACAGCAACAGGGGCTCCAGCGTAGTATTTACTGTCTTGTGAGACGTATCTACCAACACGTACACACGCCCCAGTCACTAAACGACAGAGAGCGCTAGTAGTAGGCAAGTCTCAAATACACTCCATCCCTAGGGTACAGTTTCTCCCTCTTTTTACAGAAGAGATAAATCAAGGTCTTCCACAGATGAGTTTAAGAGCCATTTTGCTCATTAGCTTTTCACACCCAATATAAGCTTTTGAAGCCTTAGCTGTTTCTGACATCTTTGAGCACAATCATCTCTTTTCAAGCCAAGGTAATACAACAAGCAAAACTAACAAGAAGCTAGAGTTTGCAAATTAAAGGCATTAAAAACCCCAGCATGCCAAGAAATAGTTACTTTTTAGATGCAAGCAGTGGTAACTTTCAGCTGTTCACTCCTGTTATTTGGATTTCAGTGACGACCCACAGCAGCAGAGGACAGGGTCCCACTCGGTTACGCTCTGCAGAGAGAGAGAAGGGTTTTGACAGGGAGGCCAAATGTTTTAAAAGCAGGCTTCCATATTTTTTAATGTTCTTTCCCTCAGCACGGGAAAGTGATGGACCTGTTGGAGTGGGACCAGAGGAGGCCACAAAAATGCTGAGGGATGGAACACCTCTCCTGTAAGGACAGCCTGGGAGAGTTGGGGTTGTTCAGCCTGGAGCAGAGAAGGTTCCGGGGAGACCTTCTTGCAGCCTGACAGGGCTTAAAAGGGGCTGAAAGAAGATGGGGATGGACTTTTTAGCAGGGCCTGTAGTGATAGGACAAGGGGTAACGGTTTTAAACTGAAAGTTTTAAACTGAAAGAGGGGAGGTTGAGACTAGGTAGAAGGAATTTTTGACAATGAGGGTGGTGAACCACTGGCACCCAGAGAGGTGATGGAGGTGGAGACATCCCAGGTCAGGTTGGACGGGGCTCTGAGCAACCTGGTCTAGTTGAAGATGTTGCTGCTCATGGCAGGGGAGTGGGATTAGATGGCCTTCAATAGTCCGTTCCCTAAGACTTCATTGAGCCTTGGACACGTACTTGAAAGCAAGCTCATACGTATCTTTGATATTGCAAGGCCCATAACTGTACTGAGAACTAGTTTGTTCTCCAAACACACACAAAAAGATCAGGAGACTGGGAGATCTGGGCAGGGAGAGCTTAGCTCCATCACTCCTGGGAGGGAACGGAGTGTCCTTAGGCACAAGAACAATTAATACCGACTCCAGAAGCACTGGATCTAGTTACCCCAAGACAGCCCTTGGCAGGCTGTTGCCCACCAGTGACCTGACAGGTCACTCCCGGCCTGCAGAACTGCTGCCTTGGGTAAGGTTTTTCCACCACTGTTTTTACTTAAAGCACACCCCACGGGGGACTGCGCAGGGAAGGCAAGCAGGCTCCATGCCAAGGCGAAACAGTACTTCGTGGAATGCCGGAACCACGCGGGTTCGAACGGACCCACTGACACGGGAGGCGGGTCACAGCCGGGCCCGCCACCCGTGAGACGCCCCCCCACGG
>NW_010540435.1:452-1939 GCF_000687285.1 Phaethon lepturus | reverse complement strand
ACCCGCGTAGACACTTTTACTCCAGATTCATCCCGTATTCCTTCTGTGTTTCTTGTTTTCCCTGTCTTTTCACCCTATAACTCTTATTTCTTCTGTTTATAACCCTAAAAACTGCCTCACGCTTTCTTTCCACCACTTTTTCCCTTTAAACCTAGAGTTTTCACGGCTATAACATTTCCTTTCACCATCATCTGTAGCAATTCAGGGTACTGCCAGCTAGGCAAATACCCCAGCCCAGTTTTGCAAGCCTTGTTACCCTGCCTGCATTCTTTACCATCTCAGCAGCTTTTCTTTTGCTTTTTATCATATATCTATATCCACTTCAAGCTGGCTAAATTTAAGTTGTTCTGCAGGTGACTATTGCAGAGACTAAAAGGGAGCAGCAGCACACATTACCAGTGAAGATTTTTCGTCCCTTGGAGAGAAACTAAATAAATTGGAGAGCAGAGTAGTTTGAAAAGGTGGTTCAAACCTGGAATTAGCTTGTTCTTGCTGGAGTTAGCTCACTGCAATAAAATTGTGCAAATTGTTACAAATCTTCTGTTTTCGGAGAGAAAACCAGTGACTTTGTAAATCTGCTTTCAAAGTTAAGTCTTGAGATAATGGTTCTGCAAAAGTTCCTTGTACAGAGCTTTGCAGGATGGGGTGGGGTTTGGTCCTGCAGAGCCGCTTCAGGGCAATGCATATAATGACTGTCGCATGGGGAAGAATAAAATGCAAAATGCCATGTAGGACCTGTCCTGCAAGCAGAGCCAAAAAGTCTTCTCATATTCTATCTTCTCGTCTTGGTCAGCACCTTTTTCTCCCTGCTGAGAGGATAAATATGCACACAGAAAAATAATACCATGTTTGTTCTTTGATTTGTGGTCCAGTCCTGGCTATCCCACTGCCAAGTTCAGTCATATGCAGTACAGACATACATCTAGAAAGGACTAGAAGTAAATGTAGAACTTCTCGAGAAGTCCTTTGTTTTAGATAGGCTCCGTTGGATGTGAAATCTGTTTATAACTAGAGACAATTTGCCGTGCAATAGGAGCTTGTGCGTTGCGTTGCGGGTGACGGGAGCGGGCTGTGCGGGGCGCAGCCTGCGCTTGCGTTTGGTGGAATGAATGGCAAACTGAAGCAAGAAGAGGGAATTCTGTATTTTACTAAATGAAAATGCCTCATGCTGAGTTTTAAATTGCAAAGTACTGGTTTTGGGTAGACTGCCCACTTTGTTAAAGAACAAATGGTGGCAGTCTGAATCATTTTGTATAAAACTGGGGAACTGCAAGGAATGAACAAATGTGAGATGTTCCGTACCTACATCCTAAGCACAGTCTGTCTCATGCCATCTCCTTTGGTAAGCTGTATTCTAAGGAATGCCAAAGCATACGTATATTTTAAGAAGTGGCTAACGTGGTCTGTCTTTGTGACTGAAACACTTTTCTTTCAGGATTGTGTGTCAAGATCTTGAACACCTGAGTGTAACCAGCTGGCGTTTCCTG
>NW_010540435.1:0-421 GCF_000687285.1 Phaethon lepturus | reverse complement strand
AAAGAGCCAATTTTCTGTGGTTTTAGCTTATTGCTTGGGTGGAAGAGCTGAGTTCCCGTGTCTCCTGGCTGGTGACTGTGTTTCCAGGAACTTCAGCAGCCTCAACGTTTCAGCTCTGCAGCGTGGGTAAGGGTTAACGTCTGAGGCTTGTGACACAATTCACAGTGTTTGAGCTGAGAAGTTTTTGTGGAAATCTATTTATCTCACGCTCGATACGAAATGACCTCCTTTTGGTACGGGCAGGCTGTGAATGAGAAGCTGGGTGCCTCACCCGCAGTCCTGCAGGCACAGCCCGGCCGGGGAGGATGATGATGAATCTCCTTCCTTCTGCCTCGCATCCAAAAGATAAAGGATCCAAACCAGTTACCCGTGTTACATCCTGTTGCCTTTAGCTAATTGTCACGGGCATGCCTGGCCGTGG
>NW_010540434.1:0-4085 GCF_000687285.1 Phaethon lepturus | reverse complement strand
CGTCCCCACCGCCCCGGGTCCAGCCCCTTGCCAAGGGCCACCGCCGCTTGCTGCCTCACCGCCTCCCGCAGCAGGTCGCGGGGTATTTATAGCAAGAACGATTCGGTGATTTCAGGCCTCGGGGGAACACCCGGCTCACACACGGTCCCCCCCGAAAGGCACCGGGACGCTCATAGGAACAAGCACCCTGTGCTCAAGGAACATCCCAAAGCGCAAGCCCCTGCCCCGCGGCGCCCACAGCTCCGCTCTTTGTTTTCTTAACCATCCTGCAAAAAAAATAAAAAAAATTAAAAATTCAGCCGGGTGGCAGGGCTCTGGCATATGGGAACCCACCCCTGCTCCCAGAAAACAATACTCCAACAAAAAGGTTTTTAACCCGTCTCTTAATAAATATTTATTTTCGCCTTCAAGATGTGGGTGGGACGAAGCCAGGGTGTATTTTCCAGTGAAATGTTTTGATTCCCCCCTTGAATTTTTTTTTTTTTTTGCAACAGGAGCAAAATGCCAATAATAATATTTGCAATGAATAACTAAAATTCTGTGGCTTTCTCCCCCGCTCTCTTTCAAATAAATAAAATGCCCTAAATACGAGAAACACAAACGCTTTCTCCAACACAGCAGGACAACGTGGAGTAAACTCAGGGACCCTCAGAGGATTTATTTAACTGTCACAGCCCAGATTCTGAAAAAGGCAAAAATCCCTTCCCAGCTTGTTTTGCATATGTCAATTGGGAGAGGTCGAGCCCTACACTATGCTTCAGCACGAGAGACCAGGACACGACTATACTTCACCTCTTGCCCCACAGAGCTGGCCAGCATCTTCCTCACAGGGTCAGAGGATTCCTCCTTCCTCACAGGGATGCTCAGACAAGCCGTGACACTTTCTGCATCTTTCAGAATTTTTCCTCCCTACGGATTTTAATATCATTTATTGAATGATATTTAATATGTATAAAATATATTTAATACAGCTGTGCATTTCTGAAGCTGGAAGCGGCAGAACTGAGGATCACGCTGAGGTCTCCACCCAGACGTTGGCACCCACCAATCTGCCCTGGGTTTTGCAGAGCATCCCGGTTCGTCCCGGCCACGTGCCCGACGGCGCGGCCAGGGGACACGGGACGAAGATGCCTCGTGGATGCTCACACTCCCACGCTCTCTTCCACCCGAAGCAGCCCCCAGGCTCCGGGCTGCTCCCCGCCAGCCGGACACGGAGGGTTGTTCTGCTGTTTTCCTGGGAGGCGTTCCCGCCCCGGCCTCGGCAGCGCCGTGCACGGCCGGCTCTCACCCCACATCCTGAGCAGCTGCAGCCGGCCGGCCAGGGCTGCGCGCGTGGGAAGACGGGCTCGCAGATGTTGCAACCCGGTGAACCGACCTCCGGGAGGGAAGCACCGGCCTCGGACACCCGTTAACCGTTTCTTCTCCCCACGAGGCTGAGCCTCGAGGGAGGGCTCCCCGAGGTCACCATCCCCCTTTGGCTCCCCAGAGGCGACCACCTTCTTAGGGGAACGGGCAAAGAAGAAAGTGAAGCAATAAAAGGATTGCAACGGTCAGAGCCGCGGGAACAAGCAGCTACCCGAAGGACCAAGTTCCTTGGTTTGCACATCAGTCCCCAACCCGGCCCCGAGCAAAGCCTGGCCTCGGCACGTGCGCCCCGCCAAACAAGATGGAGATCCCCCCAGCCTCGCACACATTTGCGTTGACAGCTTTTTTCTTAATTTTCTTCCTCCTGGAGACTCCTCCAGCACAGCCTTCCCAGAGGAACAGAAGCAAGACATCTCCGATCATTCAAAACCTAGTGAAGGGAGATCTGCAGCCCCAGACAGCGTCTAAGGCAGCATCTGCAGGACCCCGAGGTGTTCATGAGCCTCACCCAGGGCTGTGAGGTACCTGCACCACGCGGGCAGACACCGGGCAGGCGCAGGCAGCCCCGCTGCCCACAGACCCCGTGATCAGGCTGCAGGTTGTCCTGGAGCGGGACAGCAGACGGAGCCGTGGGCGACGGCATCCAGCCCGGGAGATGCCCGGGGACGTGCCGTCCTCACGGGGAGTCTCTGCCGGGCAACTGCCAGCAGCTCCCGAGACGAGCAGGAAAGTGAGATACTACTATTAAAAGTGCCCAGCGCTGGCCACGCTTCCACCCATGACATCAGCGGGGTTATCCGAGTCTAACCACGGGCAGGAATTGGGCAGGACTTCGCCAGGAACCTCCACCAGGTTATCCTTTTTAGGCCAAACTGAGCTGAGATTTTCATGGGGCCACACAGTAACAGAGCCTGATTTTGGCCCCCAGTTGCTCCTGTTCTCAGGAGCTCAGGCCCATACTGGTGTGCAGGGAAACGAACTGCACAAGCTTGGCTATTTTTTTTCCCCCTCGGCTTGCAAATGCCAGCTCCCAACCATGACATGGGATGGAGTTGGCGAAGCACGCTGGCACTCTGCAAAGTCAGGACCCGGCAGGTTTTAGACCACCCCACTTCCAAAAAGCACTGAGGCCCCGCGGTCCCATCAGCTCCGCTCTGGTTTCACTGGGAAGGTCTCCCCTCGCTCTTACAAACTGCTCCCACACTTTCAGGCTCAACCTGCCTCCCATGCCCAGAGCGGGACCAAGATCCCCCCCTCTGAAACCTGCAGAACCCACCACCCTTACAACCAAAGCTGCTTTTTCCAGTAATCGGTGACCAGCGGCCAGGGGATAAAGTTTAGGAGCGGCTTCTGCAGCAGCAGCACAACCCTCGGCAGACACAAACCCAGACCACGCTCCCTAAACAGCTCCCACAGGCTGCTGAATTTTCTCCTAAACCAACGATGAGAAGTTATAACCCCCACCCAGCAGCACTGTCCTGGGGGGGCTGCCTTCTTTTTCCTCTGGATGTTGCCGGTGTGCTGCACAGCATATTGCAAAGACCCTCTCTCTCCCCACCATACACACACATACATTTATAAATGAGCAGATAAATCAGTTGTTTTCCATTTGCATCAGTGTGAAAATCCTTACCAGAGCCAGCAGCAAGGTGACACACTCTCCCCCTTTCCTCCCCCGTCAAAGTCAACATGACTAATAACACAACCTATTATTTAGCATCTACAGCATAACAGGAGAGCTCAGGTCTGAAAGAAAACGCAAGTACAGACGTAGGGGCCTGATCCTGCCCATATCAACAGAGGTCCGGACTGCCTTCCGCAAGAGCATCAAAGGAAACGTAAATCTCACAACAGCCACCCCTAAGATTAAACCACTTTTGTGTGGCAAGAGATAGGCACTTTCTGCTTCGGTGGGTGTTTGCGATGATCCCCGACGCCCACGCTTGATCCACCCAAAACAGCCGGTTTGACTTCGAAAGCAGGACCCACTCCTGGGGGATGCTGCAGGTGAGATGCTTTTAGCCTGAGCAACAACTGCGGGTAAGTCAACCCACCTCACAGCGAACCGACGAGGGGCACTGTAAAACCGTGATTTTGAGGGGAAAAGTAGATGCCAGCTGAAGTCCTGCTTGCCCGGGGCCCAGGCTCTCCCTGCCAAAGCCCCCAGACCACAGCAGTCCTGGAAACCCTCCCGGGGGGACGGGGCTAGCTGGGCACCTTGCGATGGTGTTTATATTTGTTCTGCTCTTAGAAAGGAGCAACTAAAATTGCAATTCTTAAACAAACAAACAAACAAAAGAAAAAGAAATAAACGAAACACACCACCACAGGCTAGCAGAGGTTGAGCACAGATTTAAAGCCCAGGGAAGCCAGAGCGGATATTCTCGCTGGCCGTGGGCTCGCTCGGCCGGAGGCTGGGAGCCCCTGTGCTGAGCAGCAGCAGAGATGGCAGGATTCGACCCTCTTCCCCCTTGCCTGGACTTGGCACCGGGCTACTTCACTAAAACTTTTCTTCCCCCCACCCTGAACACTGAGCTCTGCAATATCACTTCTCCTGAAACAGAGGCACAAGGAGGCATTTGCCCTTACAAGCCAGGACTTGACTGTCACCGAAACGATGGCAAACTCCAGCTGGAAATAGGTTTTAAAATGTAACTAAAAAGAAGAAGAGGGGGGAAAGGGCGGGGGGGAAGGAAAGGAAAAAAAAGAAAAAGGCAGGA
>NW_010540433.1:822-6025 GCF_000687285.1 Phaethon lepturus | reverse complement strand
GGGTTTTGTACAGCTCTGTGCCGCGCATACCAGATCAGGTAACGCCGCTGGAAGGTCGGCTTGAAATGCACGGTCCAGAGTGCAAAATTCCTTATATCCACTCGGGCTGCAGACAGTTGCTTTAGCTTGATGTCAGGCTGTCACTTGAGTCCCTTGGCTCAAGGTGGAGCTGTGGAAAGGCCTTCAGTCATCATCGGGGAGAGTTAGGACTTAATGCAATGCTCTGAGCACTGTGAGTTAATTTTGGCCTCCGAGAGCTCTCCCTGGGAGCTGGAAAGACCCGAGCAAGGCTGGGTCAAAACTCAGGTCCGCAGCAGTGCTGGGTGCCCCGTTACCTCCCTGGGTGCAGGAGGTCTGTCTCCTCTGAGGAGTCACTTGGGAGAAGCAAGGAGTACGCTGGCGTTTATTTTGCCTTTGCAGGGTTGCTGCTGGTTTTTCGTGCCTCCAGCCCTTCGACTTCCACTGCTGCTCCTCAGACTTGTGCGAAATCTTGAGGACTGATTTTGCGTGTGTTTGGTGGCAAAATCAGTGCACGTAGAGAGAAACTCAGTTTTGGCCAGATCGCGTCCAAACCTTGCCAGTGCTAAATAATACCCCGGCTTAACTAAATGTACTCTTAAAAGCAGAGGCACTGGAGCCATCCTGTACTCCTGCCCGCTGCCATGGCCACGGAGAGCCAGCGCAGCGCCTGCTGCTCTTGGTCGGCGAGAGCTGCGGATGGGGTGCCCTTCGTCCACAGCCAAACGCCTCACTTGTGTAAAGTTCCCCAAATATGAGAAAAATCCTAATTTTGAAGTGTTTTGTCACGGAGACTTTTGAGTCTCTGGCAGCTCTTGAGCCGAGCGCTTGGCAAACCTGAACTCTCCCTACAGCCTCCCCGAGGAGGGCGCAGGAGGGGTTTGCGTGTGTCTGACAGTGCTGTGGAAAGGGACCTTCGGTGGGTTGGATGCCATTTAAACCCAGTGGGTGCTAACCTGAAAGCTGGAGCCCTCGGGTCCGGCAGCGATGGCGAGCTGCCTCCTCCTCCACCAGCGCGGCAGCAGCTCGTGGCCGAGCAGGAGCCTGGTTCTTCCCTTGCCGCCCCGGCGGTGCTGCCTCCGACCCGAGCATTGCCGCTTCCCGTCCCGGCCGGGATGGGAAGGGCGATCGGTGTGTGGTTTAGCAGCATTGTGGCTTTGGGTCATGGGATTTCTCAGCATCGCTTGGTATTTTTGTTGTTGTTGCTACAGTTGTTTGAGTTGAACCAAACGTCATGGCAGGCTGTGCGGCCGTGGCAGGGCAGGCAGCGGCGGCGATGCTGATGCCAGGGCCGGCGGAGGTGTGGGACCCACCGTGGTGCAGGGCACAGAGCAGGAGGAGGCTCCTGTTATGGAGATGGAGAAGAGCAGCTTCCCGTGCCTGCAGGAGTAACAACGGCATCATCCGCATCTGTTGTGGTCTCGTGGCTTTTGATGGTCATCTGAGCTCGGGGAGAGGTGGCTAGACTGTGGATGGGGAGGAGAACTGGAAAACACGGCCTGAGAGCCCGGCAGGCCCTGCAGCTGAAATGTGGAAGTCCTTAAGCTGCTTCTGTCTCTTGCTTTGAAAAAGAGAAATAAAAGCAATACCATGCTTTTAAGTTCTTGAATAATAAAAGTAGGTGTAAGCTGGAACTAAGAAGCTGGTGGAACTACTCTGTGTCCCCAGCCCTCCCACGTCCCCAGCCCTCTGCCCTCTCTTGCCACCCCTCCCGGCTGCCCATCACACGCTGCCCGTGTTGGGGGGGGGTGTTCGTGACCCCCGGCCGTGGGCTGGCACTGCCATGGGGCTGGGGCGATGTCCATCCATCCAGCTCCCTTCTGACTTGGGATGTCTGGCAGCTTTCTTGCCCCCACGCTGAGGTCCCTTCCCGACAGGCAGCAGGTTTCTGAGGCTTTGTGTTGCAGTCCCCACAATTTATTTAGACCCCATGACACGTGTTTTTAGTAAGGAGCCGTACCCACGGAGCAGCTACCGCTGAAGGTGCCGTGGGTGCCCCGTTCCTCTGCAGAGCACCTGAGTGCTCGCCACGAGGCTCCACCCTGGCACGGGAAGGTTTTGCTTTTTGGGGAAGAGGAGAGAGACAAAACCACAGCCAGCCCTCCGAGCTGGTCTATGCACACCGACCTTTCCCTGGCTCCGGAGGGCTGTCCGGGAGCCCGGGGCCGAGCCCAGGAGGTTGCATCCGGCTGGGATGTGTTGCTGGTGGACTGGGGTTAGCGTGAGTACGGTCAGCAGGAGCTGGCCTCGGAGCGTCAAACTTCTGCTGCTTCGCAGCCTCCTTCATGCTAATCTCCCGAGTATGTTATGTGACGCTAATTACTAGGTTAGAAAATGCTTGATGAATCAGATGACCTAAACCATCGTCCTCTCCCGGAGCCGGCTGTTGGGTTGCCTAATGCCTGCGAGTGTTTGGAGCAGCACTGCATGGGAACGGGCTCGTTAGTCACAAGTTGCGAGGCTGGCGAGGGAATCCGTGAGAAGCAAATTGCTGGCTTATTAAAAAATGCATCTGCGTAGGGAACTGTTATTTGTGCGCATTTTCTGTCGCTGGCTTCGGTCTGATGTGTGCAGCTGGGGGACTCTAATGGGCTGTGCTGCATTGGGTCTTTCTTCGGTTGTATAATTTCAGTCCTTTTACTAAAATAGTCAAGAAACTGTTCTCACCTAGCAACCGGGGAGAGAGTGAATGTCAGAGCTTCTCCGTTTCTAGCTGGGCTCCATAATGCCGGTACAGTGTGGATAGACTGGCAAACACCAGCCTTCAGATCACCCTTAGAAACTCCCCGTGTGCATCAGCCATCTGGGAAGTGCTGTGCGGAAAAGCAGGTCGTTTTATGACGGGAGCTGCCGTAAATCTCCCTCCTCCCCCCGCGTCACCTCCTTAACATGCAGAGTGAGAGGTTGCAGTGTGCTGTGTCTCTGTGAACCAAAAATCTATCAATGATGGCTTTTTCCTTAATACAAGAGCTTTTATCAGTGCTGTCTGCAGAGTGTCCTGCCCCCAGCTCCCTGGCCAGGCAATCGTACGGGGAGCCTTCCTCCCCCATCCTCCCTCCTCCGGCTCTTTCTGTTTCATGGGAAATGAAAGGTCTGGACCTGAAAATTGGTCTCTCTCGGAATTATTCGTGTTTAACATGGAGATTGTTGTTTCTGATATAAGCCTCTTGGTTCCCCTCACAGCAGTTTGTTAGCCAGTGGCCACTCTGGTGAGAAGATGCATTTGCACATTTCTCCACAACCATGTTGTCTGTCCTACACGCCTAGGGAGAACGCCTGTATTTGGATCACAGGCTATCACACAGCATTAAGCCTCTCTAGCCAAATTATGCTTTTAAAACTACGCAGGCCCTGGTCCCAGTGGTTGCAGGATCCTCTGTCCCCGGGGAGCCGAGCTGAGCGGTGAGGACGGTGGGCTCAGCTCCACGCAGTGACCTGACGTGGTTATAAACGGGCTTGTTCCTCCCACCAGCACCTCTCCTCCGCTCCCGACTGTCGAAGCCGCCGTCTCCGCCATCCGTTCAGCTTAGCTGTGCAGGGTGAGTCTCTGGCTCTGGACCCTCTCCATCCTTCAGATTAGGAAACAGCTCGCTGCTGTACGGGAGCGGCTCAGGGCGCCTTCCTTGCCGTTCTGCTGAAGCAGACCCTGCTACAGCTTTTCCTCTCGGTTTCCTCCTCGGTTTCCTTTTTGGCACCTGCTTTCATTTGGCGGATTAGCCAGACACCATCTCCTGTCTCTGCCCCTCAGTCTGTGCTGCAGGCACAGCGTGGCCATGAACTCCCGGTGCAAAGCGTGCCTCCTCCCTGCACTGGCCCTCAGGTGCAGCTCTCCAGCCTGGGTGCTGTGTTTCTCTGCTTCATGATGGTCTCCGTGCAGTCATGCCAGCCCTGTTTGCCCTTCTCGCTGCGCTCTTCACAGCCTCGCGTTCACCTGGCTTCCGTCCTGCTCCCCGGCTTGTTCATCTGCCCGAGCCGTTGCCCTGCTTCCCATTTCACGCCGCTGCTGCCCTTAACCTGCTGCTGCTCTGCTCCCCGCGTCCCTGCAGCGCTGCCGCCTCCAAGGCTTCCCCTCGGCACCCTCCTGTGTGATGTCCTTAAATTCTGGGGTGCCCACGGAGCCTTGGGACGTGGTTGTGTCGTGCTGCTGTAAACCTTTTGACTTGCGATCGTTCTTCAGCACCCGTTGGTCCGCGTCTGCAGGTGCCCTGCGAGCATGTGTCAGCATCCGCACGCTGCAGCTCCGGGCTGCTCGCACTCAGGTTAAACCTGCTTTTCCCCTGCTTTGAGCTGACGTGCTCCAAAACGTTCCGTGCCCTACAACTTCTGCAGGAAAAAGTAGTCACCCTCACGCATGCTGGGCCATGGATGGGGAAAGCAGAGGCTTGTGTGGTCTCTTGGGGTGCAGTGCAGTCTCTGTTGCTGTCTGTGCCGTTCTGATTTATTCTTACTGATCTTCTCTTTGTGTGCAAATAAACGGCAAATAAACCGTTGAAAATCCCAACTCATCGGCGAGCCAACAGTCACTTCCTCCGTGCAGCGCCGCGATGTTCAGCGGGAGCTGCTTATTTGGAAATGGTATTTTTCCTCAGGGTACCACCTTATATGCGTGTGTTGTCATGTCGGAGCGGTTTAAACAGATGCTTTCTGCATTACAGGGTACGACGCGTTCATGGGGAGCGAGGAGCTGCGCTGCTCAGCCGCAGCTCCGGGTTGGAGCTCCCGTCCCCACAGCCTGCCAGCATCTCACAGCGCGTGTTCGAGAAAGCTCTGAAAGATTTTTCCATCACTGCCCTTTTCTCTTTCCTTCCTTGCCTCTCCTCTCTCTCCCGTTCCGGCTGGGGCGGGCGTTCTGCCTGCGGGGTGCTGCCCTGCACGCAGAGCCAGCCCTGCAGCACCGAATGGCTCTGTGTGAAGCAGGAGCTGCCCTGGGACCTCCGTGGAGCTGCCGAGGGGCTTCCAGCAGCCCCGGGTTTGCGCTCCGTCTTGCAGTAGCACGACTGTCGCATGACCTGGAGTCGAATTTGGGCACGAGAACCACCTGCGGGCTAATGCTCAAACCCCTCTGTCCAGGGAACCCGCTCCTCCTCTGCCTTTCGCGAGCCCCTCGGGCTTAGTGCGATGAACGGAAGGAGAAGCGGTTCCCCGGCTGCGTTCGGCAGGCGCGCGCTCGGCCCAACCCCGGTTT
>NW_010540433.1:376-631 GCF_000687285.1 Phaethon lepturus | reverse complement strand
CGGCAGCCGCAGCTCTGCTCAGATCCTGCTTTCCCCTTTAAGCTTGTGCACGCGGTTCCTGCTAACGTCAGCGTGAGGGAAGAGCCGAGCAGGATCCCCAGATTAAACCGCGGCAGCGCCGGGCTGGAGCTTTGCTCTGGAGGTTTGCAGAAGGCTGAAGCGAGCAGCAAACGAGCGGCTTTAAAAATAGTTGAACGGAGGTGAGGCTTATCCCCGGGCGGGCGCGCCGTGCATCGCTGCGGCCTTCCTTCCCGC
>NW_010540433.1:0-364 GCF_000687285.1 Phaethon lepturus | reverse complement strand
GGCCGCCGTCGCTGGTGATCGGCAGCCAGATAACCGTGGCGGGGGCCTCCTTGCCTCTGCACTCCCTTGTACCTCTGGTTTTTGCGCTTCCACGCAGGGACTGGCATGTGTACCGCCTTGCTAGAGGGGTTTTAGTGTACAATAACCTTTATTCCCGTTTGCTGAGGTGTTTACCCACTGTGAGCGTTTCTCTTAATTTGCTTTTTGAAGGAGCAGCCGGCAGGAGCCAGTGGCACTGGATGCCGTTGAGCAGAGATCTTCCTGCAGGTGCCCCTTTTGAATCTCCTGAAAACCAGACTCTGAGTGAAGTCGTCTGGGTTAAGTAAAACACGTTTGCAGCTCTGTTAGCCTGGGGCCGGCCAGG
>NW_010540432.1:0-1337 GCF_000687285.1 Phaethon lepturus | reverse complement strand
GTCAGGGGCCCAGGGCACCCCCCCCAGCTGAGCCCAGAGCTATGGGGGCGGGGTGTTGCCATGGCAATGCCGTCCTCTGTTCCTATAGCAATGCTATACGGGCACTATGCCCTCCCATCTTTAAGGGCAGCCCCCTATATATATATGCAGGTTGCAGGTGTTGCTGCAGCCCCTGGGTGCATCACTGTGGGCACCTATAGGTGCCATACCTAAAACGGGACACGCACCTATAGATGCAGAGCACCCAGAGGTGGGCTCCGTGTATACCCAGGTATACGCAGCTGCATATATAGACATGTGTATGTGCACCTATACCTGCACCTGCATGCACATGTGTACACTTATATAGCCCTATATACTTGTACAGAATTATGTACATGCCTATATACTCCTGCGTACCTCTGTACACATCTCTATACACCTGTATATACATCCCTATATACTCCTACATGCTCCCCCTGCACCTGCCTGTTCACCCTTATAGGCATCTCTACCTGCCCTGTGCATCCCCATGCATCTCTGCACACACCTATAGACACTCCCATGCACTCCTGGGCACCCCTACATGCTCCTATACCTCATGTGCCCCTATACAACACCCTGTGCACTGCTTTACATTCCCCTATGTCCCTGTGTGCTCTCATGCCCCATGCCCTCCATGCACCCCATCGCCCTCCATATGCTCCCATACCTCCCTTCAACATAATGCATATGCACCCCACATGACCCCATGCATGCCCCATACCCCCTCTGTAACCCTCATAAACCCCAGTGCAGCCCCATCACTTATACACCCCTATAGCCCCCAGACGTGCTCTTGTCCATTCCCCCATAGCCCCCTTCCCCTATAGCCCCAGGAGCTCCCTGTGTCCCCCATCCTGCATAGTTCCTCATCCCCTATACTATACTATATTCCCCTTGGCAATCCATACCAGCCTCCCCTATAGCTCCCATAGCACTATTCCCGACAGCCTCCCCCATACCCTATACCTACCCCATGGTGCCCTGTACCCCTTCCCCTCTATCCCCCAAGGCCCCGTTCCATATAGCCTTCCCATCCCCCTACCCGCTATAGCTCCTGTGCCTCCTTGCCTCTGATACCCCCATCCCCTATAGTCCCATACGTCACCATCCCCTACAGCTCCCTAGAGCCTCCCCATTCCCCTGTATCCTCCCATGTCCTTCCCATCCCCTATAGCCCTCATGTCCCCCCCATCTTGTATAGCCCCTGTAGACCTGTGTCCCCCGGTCCCCTATACTCCCATCCCCTATAGGCTCCCTGCATCCCCTACACCCCCTGTCCTCTATACCCCCCTTCCCTCTGGTGCCATGTCCCC
>NW_010540431.1:52679-63869 GCF_000687285.1 Phaethon lepturus | reverse complement strand
CTGGTCTCACTGGGTCTGTAAACGAGCTTTGCAACAAAAAGGTAGCACGTTTCTTGGCTCCAGGCCTGTTTATTCATCGCCCACAGTTATTTAACCGGGAAACACGCTGCGATGGCCGTTCCAAGGCTGCCCCGCTCGCAGGCAGCAGCTCCCAGGGCTGGGGGCTGGCCGGCTGCAGGGGCAGACCCCAGGGGACCCCTTGCTGATCCTTGCTGACCCTTACCGTCCCTTTCCAACCCTTGCCGTCCCTTGCCATCCCTTGCCGTCCCTTGCCATCCCTTGCCGTCCCGTGCCATCCCTTGCTGACCCTTGATGACCTTGACGACCCTCAACGACCCTTGCCATCCTTTGCTGTCCCTTGCCATGCCTTGCTGTCCTCTGCCATACCCGCACCCAGAGCAGCGGGGCGGCTGGTTTAGCGCAGCAGCGATCACAGCCTTTCCAGCCCTCCCGGCCCCTCAGGATGTCTTTCCGCATGGCAGCTTTTGCCCTTCGGCGGCCTGTACCTGGCCTGCGGGGCGATGTGAGGCTCTCTGCCGTGCCCGCCTGCAGCAGATGCTGCCGACCCGCTCCTCGGTGCTGGGGGAAACGGCGATCTGGATCGGAGGCTCTTCCTGCAACCCCTGGGGCCAGATTTAGCCCACGTTCCTCGCCACCATCCCGAGGGTTAGGTGACACAACCTCTCCGCTGTCACCTGGTATAAAATCCTCTGTACGCATTCCGGTTTTCTCGCTGGTGCGAAAAACAAGGTTAAATACTTCAAGTGTCATTTTAAATATAGTGCCTCAGCTGCCGGTGTTTGCAGGGTATTTTCAGTTAGTCAGGAGACAGATTCATCGGAATTAATTTCCATATTGGCAAAGGAACCAGAAACCTTCCCTAAAAAGCTCTGCAGATGCCGGCATGCGAGACGTGACCGCTTTCCGTGCATCTCAGTTGGGAGGGGGGTCTGACCCTTGCCATTTTCAGTGAAGCTAAATGCAAAATCCCACCCTCCCCCACCCCCAAAAAAATCCTAGCAGGACGTCACTGTCAGAAAGAAATACCCTCCCAGCTCCTCCATGGGGCTCGGAGGATTCACAGGCTTCCAGCTGAGCATGGATATAAATATTTGCAGTACCAAGGTCCTGCAGAAAGGCAGTTCGTCACAGGAAAGAGCTGTCAAACATACCTCTGGGTCCCGCTAAATCATATTTTGCCTGTTTTGTTTTTTTTTAAATCACATATATTAGCCTTTCATTTATGTTATATAAAGAATGAGTTTTAAATCCTGGTCACATAAATAGTGACATGAGCTATAAATCCAGCCTGACTTAGTGACAGTGTTTTTTCTAAGTGTGCGATATAAATTCACAACTATGAAAATTAACTCTGAAAGTCTGAGAAATTCTGAAAAGCCACTTAAAAGCATTTTCCACAGGAGGCCCTGGGGAAACAGCCCTGCACAAGAGGGAAAGCTGGCAGCGGGGCTGTTTTGATAACCTTCTGCGAGAGGGACCTGCTGAATATTAACAATTCCTGCAGGCTGCAGGGGGAAAATATTGCTGTAGCCCATCCTGCTGCTTCCTCTCCAGCTTGGATGGACCTGTGAAGATGTGGCACCTCACGATGGGATGGGAATATCTCTAAGTTACTGTAACATGGGGAAAACTTATTTTTTTAAATAAACATTTGCTTACAGGAGTTGGGCAGTTTGCTGTTGAAAGGTGTGGGTACCGGGAAGGAAAGGAAGGAAAGGAAGGAAAGGAAGGAAAGGAAGGAAAGGAAGGAAAGGAAGGGAAGGAAGGAAAGGAAGGGAAGGAAGGAAAGGAAGGAAAGGAAGGAAAGGAAGGAAAGGAAGGAAAGGAAGGAAAGGAAGATCCTCCAAGCCAGCTGGCACAGAATAAACACCTGGGGATGCTGGTGGCAGCCTTGCAAGACCCCATCCCCTGCATGCCAGAGGGTCCAAGAGCTGTCCCTGACCTGGCAGAGGCCAAACTGGGCAACCAGTTTAATTTGGCCCATGCGAGAGAGCGGCACAGCCAGCTGTCATGATAACAAATGCTTTGGAAAGTCTTTCTTCAAACAAATAAAAAACACTGTGTAAAAAAAGCTTTGTGCCATTCCCTGAATTAACAGTTTCATGCAACTCCATCCCAGTTTCTGACAAAGTACGTCTGTTTATAAATGTGATTAATACATAGTTTGTTTCCTTTTTTTTTAAGAGAGAGAAGTGTATTGTCTGTACTGCAAGTACCTGTCAATGTGGGGTAGAAAAGATTGAAAATAAAATCAGTTTAAAACAAATACATTTAGAAGTTAGAACTGAGTAGAGAAAAAAGCAGGTTCTGGATTGGAAACTTCATAGCCTTGCTTTCCACAGACAATTAGAGGGAAAACTAATTACAGGGTTTGCATAATCTGACCCAAACGAGTGTCCTGCAAAACAGCAGCCCCACCACCCGCATTGCTAATACACCCGATAAACATCAGAGCAGCTCAGTGCTTTTGGTGGGTGAAGGGAAGATCAATGTTGGACACACAAAGTCCTGCACAGTCCCAGGCCTGGCGTGGACTGAAGACTTACTGCTGCAGTAACATTGCCAGAAAAATTAAGTATACTGAGTTATCTTTTATTTTCACAAAGTCCTGCACAGTCCCAGGCCTGGCGTGGACTGAAGACTTACTGCTGCAGTAACATTGCCAGAAAAATTAACTATACTGAGTTATCTTTTATTTTATATATACACATATCTATTTATATATTATATATAAAACATTCAATCGTTAATTTGAAATAATTTATATCATTAAAATAATTTAAATATAGATCTCTAATTTACTGAAGATTATCACTTAGACCGATGCTGGAAAGGGCAAAGTGGTACCGTCAGCCCCACTCTGCCCGCACACCCCACGGTCAGCCCTGCCGGTCACCAGCACATGCAGCCGGGGGACATGATTTAGCCCGTGAACAGAGCAAGGCACTTGGAGCTACGCCCCAAACACCGCCATCCAAGGTGCGTTATACTGCAAGAATAATATACCAGGTGACAAATGGCATGAGACCTATTTCGCTGGCATGCAAAGGCTGAAGGAGGCGAGCAGCCCCCGGATGGATCAGCTTCGCCCTTGCCCGAGGCAAGGAGCCGGGCAGGAACAGCACCTTACGCCTTTTGGAAGGAGCTGCGCTTGGATGCTGCATTTCAGAAAGGCTGAAGCTACTTTGAAGAGCAAACCCCCACGCTGCCAGGGAGACGCTGGGGCAGACGGTGGAGCTGGCAGAGTTTAAGGCTGCAGACTGGGACCAGCCAGCAGCTGGAAGTGCCCCTGCCCAGGGTTTCCCCCCTGCAAAACCATGCACAGCCGGGCACTGGAGCCTTGCAACACCCTCAGCAAACCCAGACCTTCACCCCGGCAGAGCGCACCCGGCAGAGCCGGGCCGGGAGCCAGCTGCCTCCCCCAGCTAACACGAGACCTCTTGCGTCTTTTGTATTGGGGACAACAAAAAAAAGGCGCCCAGTCACATCTGTGGGTGGTGCAGAAAGCCAGGGCAGTGCCGGCAGCAGGTTTAAGCACGCTACGTGTGCCTGGAGGGGCCATCAACCACCTCGCCTGCCCCAGGGACAGCCTCCCAGGCGCTGATCAGAGAAGCGGTGGGTGCTCTCCCGGTTGCGTTTCTGTGATGGAGCTGCACAACATACAATGCAATTCTCAGTTCTGAGCGATGTCCAAGTATAGGAGACATTTGCCATGCTGGCTCCAGTGATGGCCATCAGAAAGAGACGGAGATAAGGCCAGGGACACCCAGAAGGGTCTGAAGAGGGAACTCCAACAGCTCCCTGAACCCAAAGGAGGCGGCCAGTGGGCAGCAAATGCAGGTGAGACCCCAGGGTACGGGAGGAACAAGCACAGCGTGAAGGACAGGCTGAGTGTGCAGGTTGTGAGGAGCTCCAGCTCCAGGACATCATCTCCGAAGACCCCTTCTCCTTGCCCATTGAGATGAACAAATGCTTCTGCCATAAAAAAACAGCAATACCAAACAGGGGGTGGGATGCCATCCCTAGGTAACTGGTGTGCTGCAGGGACTTACCTTCCACCACTCACCAAGACATCTGGTGAACCTCCTGGAGGTGCAGTAGGTCCCAGCAGGCTTTCCTGCATGGCAGTGCCCTGATTTACTGGTCAATGGTCACCACCAGGCAAAGATCCAGCAGGCTACCAAGGGCACTGCCAGATCTAGCCAAGTGCTTGCAGAGCAGGTTGGGCCAGTGGAGGAGAGATGGATGAGTTCCCAGTGGGACTAACAGGTACCAGGTAGCCAAATCCTGCTGCAAACTACCACTAAGGAGAGAGATTATAAACAAAGGAAAAGAACTTAAGTTCAACCAAATTTCCAGGAAAAACCCACTTCCACAGCTAGAGGTGAAAGTCCACACCAGTCCTCTGTAAATAATGAAGAAAGCGCATCTCGTACCATTGCAAGTCTACCCAGCAAGAGGCACTGGGATGCCAGTAACCCGGTACACCGACACTCCAGCCCCACAGCTGCCTGCTAAGGTGGGCACTGCAAGTGGAAACCTTCATCAAGATGCTGAAGCCCAAAAGCAGAGCACAGTGCCCGCCTAACACACCACTTTGTGCCCAATAAAAGGTCATCCCTCAGCTGCCAGAGTTGGTTGAATGTTGTTGCCGAAGAAGACCAACGCAGCGAAGTTGCACAAAAGCTCTTCTCATCACCACCACCAGGTGCTTGCTGTCCTTGCTAAGTTATTTTGTGCCAGGCAAGGCAGAATTGCTCGCTTGGAGTAGGGCTGTTTTTGCTGGAGGTAACCTCAGACAAGGTAACAATCGGGGTCCCATCAACTTCAGAGATGCTGAATGCTCCTATTAATTTCAGCTTAGGGCAATTAGACCAAGACACCAAGTGGCAACAGGCAAGAGAAGGCCAGAGGTGAGCAGGGTTACTGGGAAATAGGAGTTACACAGGCACAAGGCTCTCAAGGTTTACTCAACCCAAGAGCTGTATCCAGGTTTTTTTGTTTTGTTTGAAAACATGGAGTAGGAGGTTCAGGCTGACATAGCACAAAGCTAATGAAACACAGTTAACTATAAAAAGGAAATAATCTGATAAACCTGGGGCAGGAAAGTTCTTGGCAGCCACCGCATCTCAGGTTTCAGCAGGGCTTCCAGCAGGAGCCGTGTTTGGGAAAACATCTGCTGGTTTCCATGGCCATGCGCCGGAGCTGGCCGGCCCCAGGTGCAATGCCGCACCAGGAACCTGGGAACCACCTTCTGCAAACAACCTCAGGGAGCCCGGAGGAGCCGGCGGGTGCCGCGGGCAGCGCCCCGGGATCAGACCCATCTGACCTGCCGGCACCGCTGGGGCCACGCCGCTCCCCAGCTCCGCTGCCCAGTACCCAGGGTCTACGCAGGGGAAAACCGGCACGGCCGTGTCATGCCCCCTTCACACTGTGCCTGCTGCTGCCCAGGACGTTTATGTCATGGCTTAAATTTTTCCCAGATACTTTGTTTTTGGGAGGGGGGTAAGTTTTAGAGAAAAAAAAAAAAAAAAAAGAATGGCACTGAAGTTATGCCCAAGTTTTTCACAGGTAGCTGCATGGCTTACGGGCCGGGGGTTATTCGGTCTGCCTGAAGCTGCTGCATGCTGTAGTTTTAGTTTGAACTTTATCACTACATATGAAAAGAAACCAACGTCGTTTAACATGCACATTTTAATGAAGCAAACATTTCTATTTAATAAGTTATAAGATACAATTTTACAATCCTGCATTTTATTCCAGTTTATTTTGCTTTTACTTCCTAGTTTACAATGTAGTGAGCATTTCACATTAAGGCACAAAAAAAGCACAGTAAAAAAACCCCAACCTTCCTTTATTACCCCAATAACTGTGCTGGTGAGTAGTGCACGTAACTACAGAACCGTTAAGCATGAACTTCTCCCTAGGGACAGACAGTGACATTTCAACAGGTTTTCAATAAATCCTACCTTCTCCTAATCGCAGAGTTAAAGCTCATTTGGAGAGTTTACTAAAGCCCCAGCAGCTGACAGCAATTCAGATACGCACTTGGGAAGTAGCATGGAGTAATCCAGGACAAACAGACAAGCTATAATGGAAGTTTTCACTCCCTGACCCTTTTTTTTTTTTTGCAGCGCGAAGGGGTTTTCAGGAGAGATAAGTGTGCTTCAGGCATGTCCTTGGACCGAGATATAATGAAACGACTTCCAAAGATGGGTTTGTTGGCTGGTATTGTTGTTACTGGTAAATTCGCACACCCGTCCTCTCTCCCGCCCCATACCTGACTACAGATGTGGGGTCCCATCCCCAGGCTGGCTTCTTTGCACCATCTCAGCTACTCGCCTGGCCCGCAGCCTTCAGGGAAACAGCTGATCAGCTTCCCGATACACCGCTGTGCTCTGACCCGCATCAATGTCGGGTCATGCCAGTGAGATCTACACCTGGCTCTGCGAGTTTGGCTGGGTTAAATAAAGCCCCTAAACCAGGGGTTGTTCTTAAAATAAATCAAAAAGAGTGTGGGGAGTTACCTGTAAAGTTACAGAAATCTCACCAGAATCCCAAGCTAATTAAAACCCACATTTGCTAGCATCATGGCCAAAAAGCTACCTGTCTAGATTTACAAAGCGTTAATGCAGAAAGGCTGAAAGCTTCCAGGAAGTCATTTTCAGTCTGCTTTTGGTTTGCTATAAAAGATAATTTTTTCCTAAATGTAAACCATTAGCAAAGCCTTTTCAGAAACATTTTAAATTTGAGTGATGAAGCCACTTTTAGTAGCTTTTTATAATGTTAAGCGTTAAAATTGATCAAGTATACAAAGGCACCTATTATAGTACCAGTTTTACTTCATTTCTTTACAGAAAGAATTTGAACTGGGGACAGCCCAAGTCATATTCCATAACTAAAACGTAAAGTCTCCAGTCAAATAAAATCAGTAGTTAAGATACCCAATTACAAAGACAAATTCCAGTTTTCAATTAGTATCTAAAGTCTTTAACATCCGCAAGGGAAATTAGTGTCTAGTCATCCGCATGATTCTCCAAAACACTAACAGTGACCCGGACAGTACTGCAAAGGTACAATTTGAGGAGGACATTAAATAGATTGACATTAGGTTGGTAAGTGGAA
Organism: Phaethon lepturus; assembly: GCF_000687285.1. Taxonomy (NCBI): domain Eukaryota; kingdom Metazoa; phylum Chordata; class Aves; order Phaethontiformes; family Phaethontidae; genus Phaethon; species Phaethon lepturus. The sequence goes on along the minus strand of NW_010540431.1, from coordinate 56,723 downwards.
GTGAAATGCTTGTAAAAAAATAATGTTACAGAGTTTACTTCTGACTGTATTGAAATGTGAGCCGTGTGTATCTAGATACTGAATTTTGCAACAGGACTGCACCCAGTATAACTCTACATCTGAATTGCAAACGCAAAGATCGACTCTGATGCTCGGCGAGTTTAAGGAACAGTGACGTGGAAGGGACTCCCAGGGATATGCTCATCACCCCATTTCACCGCCAGAATATAGTCACCCCTTTCCTTGACGACATAGGTTACGTTGTACTGATGGCTGCCCAAATGCTTGATGGATACCTCTTCGCACGGTATTGTAGGTCCGTGGACGCCAACTAACAACATATTTGAACCTACAGCAAAATAACAAGACTGTTAGCATTCCTAAGCTTAAACAAACAAGCATGGTTGTACCATCATACATTACCCCCGTAACACAAGGATTTAGTTATTTTAATTCACAGAGTGGTAGTCTGAGGTATGGCTAAGCTAATTTGGTATAAGCAGGAATTTTATTTAAAAAAAAAACCTTCAACCTCATAGAGGCAAGGGTTTATTTGTGCATTTTGCCAGACCTGACAGGCTACCACTACCTAACTAGAGCACACGAGACATTAACGCTGCTCATGAAAGCGAGCAGGCACTGCCTTTAAAGTACTTCATCAGAAGCTAATAGCAGAGACCAGCTAACACGGCTGGCCTGTAATCCACCCACCGCGAAGCTCCCAGATGATGATGATCAGCGCTCACGGCTCACAGGAACACCTTGCATTACATGCTACAATGCACCACGAGGGTTGCTTAAGTTCAGCAACCTGTTTGTTCTCATGCCATAACCCACGGTTTCTTTCAGGTGCAGCTGGCTCAGATAAAGCCACCTGGAGAGAAATCAGCATCTTTACAGCCTCTACATTAGGACTGACGTGGTGAGCACCATGTAGCATTTAGAGTTTTCGTTTAGAAGCAGATCATCACCTCAAGCTCTGAATTTTAACTTTGCAAGCTGGTTTAGGGCAAAAAATGTCCAGCTAAACCACTCTGACATCCAGCTGCTTCCTGTACCCGTACCTGCTTTGCTGCAGTCCACAGAGAAGGAGCTTTTCTGACCCACAAAAGCCTTTGAGAGTCCTGCTCCCCGGGAAACCACTTTGCTGGCATCTGAGGTGGATTTGGGAATGGCGCTATAGCAAGTTTCTGTTGATGACCTTGTCACTGACTCTACCAGGATGGAAGAGGTTTCGTTGGCGCTGCCTGGGCTAACCAGTCGCTGTCCTGGAAACAGAAAACACTTCTGACATTCAGATTCATCTCATCTGAAAAGCATTTACCAGGAGGTTTTGAAACCCTGCTAATGACTAGCATGCATTCTGCATCCAAAATGCATTTTCAGAGAGGAGCAATTTCCTACTTGGGTTTTTAGCCGACATCTTCCAGCAACGCTGGCAACAATCCCATCCCAGAGCCCTTGAGTGGTTAAAGGACCACAGGAACTTCAGGATTCATTAAGCAAAGCTGGCTGCTTGAGAAGAGTTAATTGTGCTCCAATCACCAAATGCCAAAAATTACTCGAGTTGGCAGAAAAGCAGGTGCAATTTTGCAATAACCCATTTTGAAAGCAGAGCATGACCCAGCCCGGGGGAGCGCAGCCCCTGACATCCAGTCCCAAGAACATCACCATGCCATGGGCACCAGGAGAGGGTTCACTGGCTCGGGGCAGCAGCAGAGATGAACTCCAGTCTGTGCTTAAACACAGCACTGAAGAGAGAAAGAGCTTCCTAAACCAGCCTTCCTCACATCACCTAAAAGCCTCCCAGACATTAGACATCTTTGGTTAGGTGGCAACTGCACCAAAATAAGTCAGTCCAAGGGCATCAATTATGCTACAGGTGACCAAGTTTCAGGCTTTGGGGGGGAAGCGGGTAAATGAGTCGTATTTCCCCACTGCCAATGCAACACCCTAGCGCTAGCTGAGGATTTAACACACGCCCATGAAGCTGTTTTACAGCCCTCCACAGTCAAGCTGGCAACCTCCATGACTAATGCTCCTGTAGCCTCTTCTGATATCCCTCATCTAGGCTGCAGAGGCAATGGGGAGAAACGTTTCACCTCATGTTTTTGGGCATCTAAAACTGAATGCCGCACTATCTCGGAGGGGCATATTTGCTGAATGACACAAACTACTTCAGGCACACAGTAAATACTGGTTAGCTTTTTACCTGTAACCTTTGCCTTGAAGGGGCTGCCCACTATGTGGTTAGGTCCACCATATTTAACTCCAATTAAATAGTTTCCTGGAGCCATGGGTGTGTACATGACTTTGTAACCTTCTGGAGTTTCCTGGCAGTCCATTTTCACCTTTGATGGCCCTTCAATTGTAACAGAGAGGGTACCTGGACCAGCCTTGGTCGTGTTAATGAAAAACTCCGACTGCAATCCTAGAAAGATGTAGCACAGTAAGACACACTCTTCCTCACACCCGATGTTACACAAGCAGCCTCAGTTATTCAACAGGGACGGGTAATTTGGTGTAAGAGAAGGCTGCACGCAGGGAGGGACAGCACGCCGCCCCCCAGCATCCTCGCGCGGACAGCCCCGACCAGGGGCTCCGCACCCCCGCAGTCTCCCCGCCGGCACCCCGGCTCCCTCCTCCACTCACGTTGTGTGACTGCGTGGGACAAGGGGTCAGGAGAGCCCTTCAGGACCGAAAAGGAAGTAATTCGTCATCGAAAGACTGGCTTGGGGAGAAAACTCTTAGAAAAAGAACCTTTCTGCTGGGTGTCGGAGCCTGTGCCAGCACAGCCTCCTGCACGGCTACGCCTGGGAAAGCTCGGAGCCGCCTCACTGCCTGGACCCTAAGTCAGCAGTGAAGAGCCCACAAGAAAGTAAGAGGGACGAGGGGCAGGAGATCTCCTGGAGGAGACGGGTGTTTGAACTGCTCGGCAACAGCACTCCAAGCAGTTTGTGGAAACAAAAGCTTGTTTAATTACAGCATCTGGTTAACACAGCTGAATTACTGCTGCTAATACTAAGCCAATGACACAATGCCAGGAACACAAGAAAAAATTAAGCAAGGCTTTCAGCCCCCAAATAATTTACTGTCAAACTGTGGCTTCAAATATTTATGATCTTTGGGCTGTTGTATCAGATACTGCTGTGGAGGAATAAAGTGCTTGAGTTCAATCAAAACCAGGACAGTTATGGGAAAGTTTACTACAGCTGCGACTGAAGCATGCAAGTGTGGTGATGAACTAGAGAGACATTTCTAGCCTCTCCACACAACAGGCTGCTGTGTCGCAGTGCTGGAAGAACCCGGCTCCCACAGGGGATGGTACCATCTTCCACCGCTTTAGCAGTAAACCTCACTGGCACTGCCTGCCTGGGAGGTGTAAGGTGGTCAGCTTGCAAGATGCACCGTTCAACCAGAGGAAAATCAATTTCCAAAGCCAGCAAGCTTCCCGGCTTCTCACTGAAGACTTCTTGCTCCGAAGTCACTGCTTTTTCCCTGTGCCCCAAATGAAGGCTGGCATTGTTGGAGGCTGCAGACGCACGCCCCTCCCGGGGGGACGTTCCAGGTGCTCGGCCACCGGCTATTGAAACCTCTACACTAGGTCATTGTTCAGAAACGCTGCTCAGCAGCTCCCAGGGCACTGAGCTTTTGGCAGCAGCCAGGATTCAACAAGGGGGCACAGAGTAACTTTGCTGAAGTTAAACAGTCTGTTTAGATTAAAAACAACCCCAAACACCTTTACAGATGGAGAAAAATTCCCCTGTCCCTGATGCATCAGTGGCTAGTATTAATGATTGCTTTTGTTTCCACCTATTAAAGCAGCACAGGTTATAATATCTTTATTTTATATAGTATATCCACATGTTTCCAAAACCAACTGCTTGGTTTCTCCAGAACAACAGAAGCTTTGAATGAATAACTGCAGTATTTTCCAGGGAGACAAAAAAGGTCTAAAATGGAATTGACAAAACACAGCAGTAGATAGGGTAAAGGGAACTAGCTATCGTCTTGCGTATCAAAAAGAAGAAAAAAAAATCATTT
>NW_010540431.1:34473-52648 GCF_000687285.1 Phaethon lepturus | reverse complement strand
TTTCCCTGTGTGTGTGGCCCACAAAAGCACACAATTAAATAAGTTGAAGTGCATATCCTGGAATGTTTTTGTATTTTCTGACAAAGCCCATAAATCATGTAAATGGGGAAGAAAAAAAAAAACACCCAAACAACCCAAGCCCTACATTCTTGGATTAAGAACTATCAGATGGGGCAGCCACAGCAGATAGCTAGGTGTCAGATTTCCAAGAAGAGTCAATGTTCACGCTGCATCTGAAGCACGTACAGCACACTACAGACAGAACAATCCACCGTACTCCCTAGAGTTGACACATCATATTACATTTAACTTGAAATTTCTTAGAGGTGCAAGCACTGAAGAAAAGGTAACTGGGCACGCCCTTGCACCCAGTTAATTAACAGAGGTATGCAAGTTAAACAAGACTCCTTCAACCAGACAGCCAACTCAATATTTATGTTCACAAAAGCCTCCGGCCTTTACAGACGTCATGTTCACACATGGAAGGGAGCCAGAGCATCTCCAGAGCCCCGAGGGACCACCGGTGGGGAGCTAGGCTAACCAGCAGTCGCAGCCCAGCTGCTACCCAATTCAAGTGAACTCGTGCTGCAGTCGCTGGTTTAGAGAGGTTTTAAGTTCATTAAGGCTCAGTATAGCCTGCAGACTCACTAATCGATGGTTATAAGACTTATAAGAGCATGCAAGAAAGCAAAATTAGCTTGCGCCCAGGTCAGCAGAGAATGTGGGTTAGTTCAGCTGCCTTAGCAGGGAAAGTCATGTAAAAATATGCCTAGGAACAGCTTCTGGCTCTCTCAGAAAGCCGAAGTGCAAACAGGTCTGTATCGGAGCTGTAAAAGAAGGGTTACCCGTGGTACCGCTCTCCAGGCCGGATCCGTACGCCGTGACGAGCGCGGGATTGCCCGCCTGCCCAGGCTCGCCAACACGCACTTTGAAAGGGCTGCCCACGACATGGCTTCCGTTGAACTTCACGTCAATTGAGTGGATGCCATTTTCATGGGGGATGAACCGAACAGCATACTTATCTGCAAGAGAGAAGTGGCTTTTCTGTTATATCAGAGATAACAATAAAACAGCAATTAAACCCAATGCAGGCCTGGTTAGCAACCCAAGCAAGGCTTCGACATATTTTGGTCCCAGCCTGAGCACACTCAGCTACACAAGCTGCTAAGCTCACATTTAAGCAGCAAAACACTGTATTTATTGCAGGAGTCATCACAGGTTGCATTTTCACCTTGCCTACTAGACCTGATCTCAGCTGTCATCTAGTCTGCAGGGTGAGTTTTAGGGTTATTTGCCTCACATGTGCACTAAACATGACAGCTTAATCACAGCCCAACCTGTCAGCAGTTGAGGGAGCAGCGCAGGGAGGAAAAGCAGCTGGTAAGAGCCATCCAAATCTAACCAGCAGGCTGAGCATGCTGCTCTGACACCACAGACACAGCACCTTTATTTAATAAGGTCATTTACCAATTTTCTGGTATTTAACGTTTGTGAATGTATGTTAACCCAGAGGAAGGTCTGATCTTCCCCAGCCGGACAGCTGCTGTCCGTCCGCAGTAGAGACCATAACTCATTCAGACTTCAAGTGAAAAATAAAAGCTCGTTGCTGAAACAGGTGTGGAGCTTTCTGTAGCATTTGTTTATATTCAGCTGCCTCGACATTTCATATAAAGGAGTGAGTGCGAGTTAAAAATAAACTATTAGTCAAAGATGGAAGCATAGCTTTGAAAAATAAACTTCTTCCCTGGCTAAATTCAACAACCACATCATATTTCCCTTATGACTAATATCACTGTACCTTCATTGGCAAGCCAAGACTTAAATATCTGTATCTTACACAAGTTAGGGGTCAGTCATTTAATGAGATATCTAGGAAAAGCATGGCCATAACCCTGACCAAACAGCTAGTGACACAAAGTCGTCATTCTCCAAGCAAGGTGCTTGTCCCTTGGGTACGCTGTTTGCAAACCAAAGGGACTAAACCCCCTTTGCTATGGGGCAGCGAGTACGTTTTGGAGGTCCCCCAGTTTGTTTTGACCAACGCAAAGCCGTGCTCACCTGGCTCCAGCTCAGACACGTGGCACTCTTCTACAGCTCCGGAGGGGCTGTGGACTTTAGCATCGATCTTGCCCTTTGCCCCGTTCAGCCTTATAGCAAAGGATGCTGGCTGATTAACTTTTAATCCAGACTCCTGAGAACGCAACAGTCAGATTATCAAATTTAAACTTCTCTTTTCAGACAGCGCAAGATTTGTGGCAGGGAAATAACCACTTCAGCACAATTCTTTTTTTAGATTTCAACAAAAGGCATGAAGTTGTGACTTGCATTAATTCTCAAATCACCTCTCTCCCTCTTAGGAGGGGCTGATTTAGGAGTCACCCACGTTGGATAGGCTGATTTTTCCCATGGTAACAGACCGTTTTTGGAAGCCAGACGACTCTGCCAAATCAGGCAGAGGCAGGTTTACGAGACTAGTCACCCGTTATCACTGAGGTCAGGCCCTTGCATTCAGGCACTTGATTTAAAGGATGTTTAAGCTATAGCTCCATTTTCAGCCCATTCATTCATTCCAGATTCATTCAGGGGAAAAGCCTCAGATAATCCAGTTGTCTGAAAGAGTAATATGCATGTTTATATTTGCCACAAGAGGCTGCATTTAGAACACCACCACAAGACGTCTTAACATGAGAAAGTAATTTAAAACACAAAACCAGATGTTGCTACGCTGTCAGGCCATCGGTGGAAGGCGAGGCAGCTCAGCATCCGTGCCGCAACGGTCCTCAACCAGAGCAGCCCATGCAGCTATCCAGCAGTAATATTTTATGCTGAACATACTTTACCTGATTTTGTTTTCAACTAAATCCTGAAGAGGGAAATAAATGCAACTGAGTAGAACTGAGGTACAATGTACAAAGCAAGTCCCCGATGCAGGTTTAGCAGAGGCTGATGCTGCTCACTGTGCTCCATTACTGAATACTCAGCTTTATCTGCCTCTCCAGGACTTAATTGAAGTGAGTATTCCTGTCAAAGAGTCTTTAAATGAAACACAAGAGAAACATCAATACCACAGCGACTAATTAACGCCCTTGTAACTCCTGGTTAGAAGAGATATTATCCGATCAGGCTGTCATGATTCATTATGCAGCCAAGGTGGAGGAGTCCTGTAGCCCAGGCAAACTCCTGGGGACCACAGCTGGGACATATCAAAAAAAAAAAGCCTTAGCTGAAGTACTAATTGCCTATCATCACTCTATGAGGACTGAGGTACAGTATATTTAGACACAGATTCTCAGTCTCACATCCCAGTTTCTGGCTTTGGAGATTTAAGTCAGGCCTTTAATGTTAGCTGTATTTTAATGCACGTAACCACAAACACATACAAAAATTATATGGTGAGGTTAACAGATGAGCCCAGACCAACTACAAAGCCGTTCACTCAGATTCGCTACTATTCATGAATCATCTGAGCTGTGACTGTGTGGTTTCGTGACGTCAGCAAGAGCAAATCTGCGCTCTGACCTCATGGCAGGGCCCCCTCTATCTGCCCACACGAGTGCTCCAGCAAGGCTGCAGCAACATCCCAACAATGCAGCCCTACGCTGCCTCACCTGTGGAAACCCAGCTCTTCACTCCACGTGCCAACCAAGTCACTCGGTACCAGCATAATCACTGGTGGTTCATGTTCATGTTTCAGTTCTCCTTGGTCTTCCCCCATGTAGTGGGGTGAAAAGCAAGTTTTAGGTCCTCCAATGCTATTTTCTAGAGACTTTTATTCTTAATTCCCAAGTGTTACCACCTGTAATACACTCAGCTGAGACTTCTGCCTTCAAATTCTGGCTAGCCAGAGCTGGGCCAGCTCTACTGGCCCAAGTTACAGAGAGGCCAGCTGCCAAAAACCTCTCTCTGGCTGCAAGCTGAGCTTGAAAACAAGCACCAACCAAGGCAAGGCTATTACTAAGAAGAAAGAAGAACCATTTTTGTCTCGGAGAACAAGGACGAAATCAGTCTGTGTGGCAAGTTGTGGAGATGTTTCCTTATGTCTCACCTGAAGGCTAGTGACAGTGAGCCTGCGAGCATCATCGGAGGGGGCGATGACAGGAACCAGGTAGGGGCTTTCAGGAATGTGCTCATCATTGAACTTTATGGACACCTCATAGTTGCCTGCAGGGAGAAAAGAAGCAGTAAGCGTCCATTTCTTTGATGGCAGCATTCAGTGTTATTTCAGTATGATTTAGTCTTGGTACGTACCTGGCTCTTGAACTATGTATGATACACCACAAGATCCATCTTTATGGTCCTCGAAGGCGATTTCTGCTTTACTTGGGCCTTCTACAGCAATAGACAGTCCTCCAGCTCCAGCTTCCCGTGTCCATATACTGAATTCGGCTGTTGAAGCACATGGGAGCATACAAGAGTAAGTTTGCTGCTGCTGGGTTGCAGCTTCTTCCTTAACAGACCATGCAGCATCCCATAATTAGGTCTGTGAAGAACAGGACCTCATCCCATCATCCTGGATGGTAACACTTAGTAGTTTCTCCAAGAGGCTCCTATTAGCCTTGAATAACAGCCTGTCAGCCCTGTATAACACACCTTACAACATCAAGCTCATCCTGAGAGAGGACAAACATTTCCAAAACATGTACTTCCAGACTTCTCCATCTGCATGACGCAGCAGTATTATTTCTCCCTGTTTCTCCACTGACCACCCCTGGCTTGGGCGACCCCAAGATGTTACACCAAGGTGCGCTCAAGCTCTCCAAGGAGAGGCCAAAAGAAACCAAAGCACTGTGCTGCAGACCTGCACACAGCAGGCACTGGAGCCTAGCAAGAGCAGAGGACTCACCCGGGACACCCGTCTCTCCACGCTCCAGCCCTGGTCCTCCAGCTCTCACTTTATGGGCTCCTCCCTCACCCAGTGGTCCCACGGTGAACTGGAAGGGGCTGCCTGGCACCGGCTGCCCTCTGTATTTGACATCCACAGTGTGGACTCCCATTTCTTGCGGCACAAAGCGGACGCAATAGGTGTTTTTGTCAGCTTCTACAATTTCAGCATCGAAGTTTCTTCCAGAGGGACTAGTTACCTGGGCTGTCATATCACCACAATCAATTTCTAACAAGAAGAGAATAAAAAAAAAAATGCAGATTAGAAAGTGACAAAGGGTTTTGGTATTTAGTTTTTGGAAGCAGGACCTGAGCTCAAGTGATTACGCAGTACAAGTAACAGAAGAGGCACATAGGTGCCAGTTTGTTTGCTCAGCTAGATGTGTGCTGCTGAGCCACAAACCTGGCCAGTTACAGCTTACCACGTGCTATGGAGACAGATGAAGAGGCTGGATAAGTGCAGCCACCTAAGACTGGCCTACGTGATCCACATTTGCCAGACAGCAGTACAAACACTTAACAGCCAACACTATGATCTTAAAACCCTGGAGACAGGGTGAGCTGTGCAGCCTGGTGTACGCAGAATAAATTAAAGCCTCCCTGGTATTTATTTCTCCATGTGTTGACCATGGTTATGCTTATTTTTAACGATTCAAAGAGACCACACTACTAGTGTTAATACTGAAGTTCCTATTTCCACTACTTGAGGTACACCCTCGCTACACAAGCGCAAATTATGGTTATGGAGATAAGGATGGTACTTACCTGGAATTTTTAGGTTCAGATCACATATGCTTCCTACTGTTGCAACAGAGGGAGCCCGTCTTGTTCGTGTGATGCTCTCCTTAACTCTTCCTTCACCACTTATCTTCACAGTAAATGGGCTGCCTGTAAGCACCACAGCAAGTCATTTCTCCTCTGCTCATTACACACTGCATTGAGGGGAGGAGTGAGAGCTTCCTCTGACTTGTAGTGGATCACAGGGGAAATCTTAAAGCCAGCTAACAGTCAGGTCCAAGTGAAATACACCCATATAACCAGAACAGTTCTGAATGCTTGCTGTGTGTGGAGGGGACTGGTAGGACCTCCTTAAGTCCCAAAGATTCACTGTTTGAGCAGGATCATACAGCCTACCCACAGTTCCAGTGCACTGGCCAGATAGGTAAGACTTTATTTGTACTAACCAAAAAGTTGCCCAAAACTTCTGCTTACCTGGAATATGTTCATCTGCAAACTTAGTGGACACAATGTACACACCAGGTACAGTTGGAAAATAGGACACTTTGCAAGTTCCATCTTCTAGGTCTTCAGTTTGGATATCTACCTTGCTGGGTCCTTCAACTGCCAGTGAGATCCCACCATAACCTACAATACAGCTAAGTTAGCCTCAGATTTCCACAGTGCTATTATAAATTTGACATAAAATAGTCCAAATCCATAGCAGTAGCTAGTCAGTGAGTTTGTATCATCACGGGCTCATGGGAGCTGCATGATGCCTTAATGACATTTTTTTGTTGTCCTGATCAGTCAAATATGCAAGGCACAGCATGTATTCAGCTCCTAAAATGTTCTGACCATATCCCTTTTATTTCATTAATGTTGAAAAGTTAGCTTCAAAGACCATGGCCAAGGCTCCACAGTGAAACCAACAGGGAAATATTTTCCTCATTTCTTTCTTGCTCTACACAACGATACTAGAGCCAGCATCACCAAATGGAAGAAAAGCTTCAGCAATGCCTCAGTGACAGTCCCAGTTGGCTGTAACAGAAAACATCAGCCAAGACAAGGCAAAGCATTTTAGAAGTTAATAGCACTGTCTGTAGTTAATGACTGACAATAATGACCATGCAGCTTAATACGCTATTTGCATCTGCTGCTTTGTGGTTTGTGACCTGGTGGTCGCACGCTGAGGGAGACAATGCTCTCATTTAGAGAGGATACACACATTCCAGCATCTCACAGTCCATCTGCGATGGAACTAACCTGCGTCTCTTGTGTCTACAATGAAGTCACACATTTCAAAGGTTCGTCCCTCTACCAAGCCACGTCCAAAAACTCTTGCTCGTCTGGCATCTCCTATCTCAGACTGGACCACCATGATTGTTACAGGGCTGTTTGGTACATGGCTCCCATTTTTCTTGATGCTAACCAGATGTTCTCCTACTTCCCGTGGAATGAATGAGATTCCTACAGAGCAGAGAAACATGACAAACTTACTCACTTTTTATGCATGTTATACTTAATTTAAATGTGTTAATCACACCAAGAAATGAAATACTGAAAGAGCACTCTTCACACATGTTGAAGTATTGCTCTCAAATGGGCCACAAAGCCATTCACATATGCTGACAAAAAGCACTTCGGTCACAACCTAGCACGTCACATGCAAGCTAACTCAAGAGTTCGTACTCTTCTGTCTTTGGCCAGCTGTACAAAACAGTATCAACCACCTGGTTTGACAATATCCTTCTGGGGAGGAGCAGAGAAGGCAGTCATTTTACACAGCAAAGCAAACCGGAGTAGGGGCTCCTATATTACTCTCTCGGATCAAGACTGTCAAGGCTTACCAATGTGGTTATTGGGTAGCCTCTTCAGAAGACAAGGCTCATCATGACCTGATGGGGCTTTAATGGTGGCTGTTAGGAGACTGAGATCAGTCTCATTGATGTCCAACAAAAAGTCAGCAGCAGAGCCAAGCTTAACCTGGGACCGTCTTCTGTTATCATCTGAATATATAGAGAGAAATTAGTCAGAAAAATACTACAAGGTCAAGTGCAGAACAAGTCGAAGGACTTCATGTTCCTGCCACAAACCAGGTCCCCCATGCTGTGAGAGGTTAATTTTCATTACGAAGTGCTTCCAGACGCCTAAATTTTATACCTGTGATCTTGGCTGTGAACGGACTGCCTGGGATGTGCTTGTCATTGTATTTGACCAGGATGCTGTAGTTCCCAGGTAGAGTAGGCAGGTATGTCACTGTGCACGTCCCATCTTTGTTATCAATACAGCTGATCTCTGCTTTTGAAGGTCCTTCAATAGCCAAGTCCAGCCCACCTAGGAAACAAAAACAGCACTTCTGTGAATCTTCATGTCCAAAGACTTGGTCCAAAGAGGAAGATCAAGTACTTGGTACTGAAAATGCAGCTTAGACACATGTTTTCAAAGGACAGCAGCAAAAAGAGCTCAAGCCAATCCACTAAGACCATGACTCTATTCAGTCTGTTAGATTTACCTAGCAGTGATTCCACACACAGTCATCACCCACTACATCTAAGCTGTGTTCAATTCATTTTTAATTAAATGAATCATTTGCACCCTGTACCACAAGGTACATCCACTGCTCTCATGAAGAAGTAATAAGACAGTGTTTACTGCAAGTTACAACTTGATGAAATCCATTTCACCTGACATTTGCACAAGTCACCTGTATCGCACCAGAGATTCACAGTGGGACAGATGAATGCAAAATTAATACTGATGCACATTACACTTCCAAGAAGTGCCTAGCTTAGGGTAGGACAGGTTTAAAGAACAGACTTACCCTCTCCTGCATCTTCTGTGACAATGGTGAAAGTTGCTGGTTTATTGGCAACTCCATAAATGAGGCCAGGCCCATAAGCAGACACACTGCCGCTGTTTGGATAATTCACATAGAACTGCAGAGGGCTTTCTAAAGGAGAAAAAAAACCCAACCAAACAAAAAAAAACCACAGAAGAAGCATTTTTAAGGATAAGTGGCCAGGACTACAAGAACAAAACAGACATCAAGCTGCTCTGAACCAAAGGGATCTTATGCTTAATGATGCTCATGATCCTCAATGCCATTCTCACTACTTGATACTTGAAGAAACTTTAAGTGACTGTAATGCACTTAAAAAACAAAGTAAGCCTCCCCTTTCATCTTCAAAAGATACTTCTCCACAACTTGTTCCACATTCAGTCATGACAGAGGAAGTATTACTCAAATTACCAGAGATCATCTTCAATGAAGTTGTAAAGGGTCTTATTCACTACAAGTTTATTTTTAGCACATTAAATTAGAACATGACTCAGAAGCAAGCTTTTTGTTCAGGCACAGATCCTGAATTTTGGTAGCTCAGAATTAGGAACTAGCACTAGCACATTGTCTGACTCAATGAACCTGAACTAGCAAGTTTGAAGGGCATCCAAAAAAACTTATTTGCCAGCCTCAGATTAGCTAAGCTGGTGCACAAGAACAAAAAGTACAGTCACCAACAACCAATAATGGTTTCAAAAAAAGGCATAGGTAACTCTTAAATCCAAAACTAGATTTGCAGCTGAGCCAGTAGCAAGTTTGATTCATGACAGCCTTGAAGGCAACATTACAGCACATCATCCTTCTGTCCAGGCGCAGGTTAATGGTCTTACTGAACCGATACATAGAATCTCTGGGTTGGAAAGGACCTTTAAAGGTCGTCTAGTCCAACCCCCCCTGCAGCGAGCATCCAACAGTCTGGCGCTTATGGAAGTGCTATATCCGTATGAAATGCTGAAGATACTGAAGTAGCATCATGCATCACATGACTGAGCTCCCTGCTTCAGCCAAAGTTACCCTGTGCTCCTGTACACCAACAGAACCAGCAGCCCAGTTCAGGCAGTGCTGAAGGTGTTTTGTCTCATGCCTACACATCCTTCTACAGACCTGCCCCTTTTCGCCCCAGCCCCACGCAGCCAGCGTGCCTGGAGAACCGCGGGGCAGCCCCAGCCTCCAGGCGAGGCACAGCTTCAGCTGGGGAGCTGGTGAAGTAAGGACAAAAGAGAAGAGAAAGGCAATGAAAGGCAGTGGTTTCTGTTTGTTAAGAAGCAGCCAGGAAGAAAGAAAGATTACAGCATAGTCTGCATGTGTGTTTTATTTTATTGCAATGAAATGGAAAGAGTAACTATAGTGTTTTAGCCACTCAGTCCTCCCCACAGATTTGAGATTTTATGCTAGTGCAGTTTTAAGGATAAACATACACTGTAACCACTAGTTTTGCTCAGCACTACAGCAGTAAATTTCAACCTGAAAAAAATGGTAGTTAGAAAATTGTATGTTTCGTCTTCATAATAAAACGCCACAAAAGCTAGTTTCCAAAACTAAAATCCATTTTAAGCCTGGCTAGTACTATTAAACCACAATGGAAGCTCACATGTGCTGGCACTTACTCCTTTGCTTTAGTTGCTCTCTGCACTGCTTGCAGATGAACTGCTGCTGAACGGTAGGATGTCCCGGGCAGCTCTCACTGCAGCGTATACAGCTAAGCTATAGACACCTCAGCAGGGAGCAGATGCATCAGCAGGACACTGCACTCGGATTTGTGTCGCCAGCTTTGTCACTCACCTGGGATGTGCTTTCCCATGTATTTTATGTGCATTTCATGCAGCCCGACCTCAGTAGGAGCGTATCTCACTGTTACTGTGCCGTCTTTGTTATCCACAATATCTGGTGTATCTGTCTTCCCAGAGGGCATGTGTACTTCACCTACAAAAAGCCACCGTGGGAGTTACAGAAGGAGAAGCTGCCTGCTTCCCCTCTCCCACCCACAAAGAATTGTCTAGCCATTTTAAACTAGCATTTTAAATTGTTAAATTCCTTACCCACAGGCACAAATACGAGACTAATGGGAACACTAACCAGACATGTATTCTACTTAAGCTACATGAATACAACGCAGTGGTAGACATCTGGCAAGCAGTCCTGTGACCTCACAAACTCTACAGGCAGGGCTGTTTGCTGCAGCCACTGAAATTTCCAGGACAAGCCTCAGGAAAGGCACTGATCTACCTCGCTGCAAAGCGCTCCCTCTCCTGCAGCTCTTTTGAAAAGGAAGGATTGACTGTCCCTTCAGCAGGGACAGACCAGGGCTTGGGGTGGGACTGCTGAGTTAGAGGGCAGGAGGGGACACAGCCTGTGTGTGCAGGAGCTTAGTGCAACTGGGGTGTCACTGGGGTGATGCTCTCAGCTGCCAGACCTGTGGAAGAGGGATCGCCTGCTTTGGAGACGGCATGTGACAGGAATGCAGGATTAGACTGTTTTGCAGCATCTGCACAAAATCAGTAACAGAGCTTATCAAGGACACATGTAGCTGCTCCAGAGCAGGGGAAAAGCAGCAACAGGTCCTACAGTGCAGTAGCTCACAGCCGAGCAACTGAGGGCCACAGAAGCACAAAGAATCCCCTCATTTAACTCAAACCATCGGCGGGGTGTATCCTACTCACCCTCAGCGGGTGCCACTGGATGTGAAATTAAACAACCAAGTTGCTGGCAGGATACACAATCCTCCCACACACACTGTGGTCTAGACCACCCAGACTGTTAGCTGCAATGGATAAACATGCTAACAAAAAGCAAAACCTCCCCAAGGGGCTCCAGGTACCTGTTATTTCTCCTTTCCTTACAGCAAAAGGGATAACCATATCAAAGGGCCTGAATCCCATGCCATTCATGTCTCCAACTGGGACATACGCTTCTTCTGTGACCTAAAGGAAGCAAAAGGATGGGTCACTTCAAAAAGGACAGTAGACCCAGACGAGCGATGAGCAACTCTACTGCGAGCACAAGCAGAAGAGAGCGTGCAGTGATTATCACAGCCAGCCACAGGACTGGGCTCAAACCAGAGCAGTGTCCGGCCAAGCTCTCCTTCATAACACCACCACACTGCAGAGCAGAGCTAATCAAACACGGTGCGAATGGAAGACATGCTGGAAAAAAGTTAGAGATAAAAATGGAACACAAAGGGATGGAAGACAATGTAGCGCACGCAAGACCCAAAGTGGCTCCATCTGAAAGGATTTAGTTGCTTAAGGCCTGGAAGAGAAAGTGATTTTTGAATGGGACAGAGTGATTGCAACACAAAATGGACAAAAGAAACAAGTTTCACAATGTGACTCTGGACTCAAGACACTGTGCTGTTTTACTGAGAAAAGAAAGCAATGCACTCAGGTTTCTTTTGCCAACAGTTGACATTGCAGGAGTAGAAGCTGTAGGTGTAATAATCCTCTTCGTGTTTAAATGAGAGTCTATTTGGAGACTCTCTGCAAGCAACAAAGAAAAAATAAGGTCTGGATCCCAAGAACAATTGATCAAACAGAAAGAATGAACACAATGACCAGAGCAATTCAAGCAGTCCCAAGAAGCAGGCTGTCATCTGAAATGGAACACAGATGGGGGAAAAACAGCTGAAAAATGTAAAAATTGTGTACCCAAGGGCGGAATCCGGGGGGGGAGGCACCCACTGGCTCCTGCGACCGCACGGCAGCATCATCTGCATCTACAGCCTGGGCAGGGGTAAAGGCAGGTTAGGTGTTATTCTGGCACAGAGGCATTCCCACCTTTCACAGTACAGAATGCACAGCTCCTTCCAGATCCTCAACAGCTTCCTCCCCCTGCGCAGCCCTCCCAGTCCTCTCGCCATCACAAGGACCTGGATCTAGCTGGGGGACCTGGAAAACTGCTGATACCCGTAGGCACTGGGCACTGGGGGAAGCCATCAGTGGCACAGCAAAGGGACAAAGCCGGTACATGCTGTTGTTGGGAGCTCAGGAGGGAAGCTGGAAAGCAATGCCTGAACACTGGTGCAAGTGAATTTCAGAGTTGCCTTTTTATGGGACTGGTGCAGGGAGGGATGCGAAAGGTTTAAACCTAAGATGCAAGTCCCCAGGTGCTGCGCAGCATGGTGTGCGAGCTGGGAAGCAGGAAAGCCTGCTGCCGTGGGAAGGCTGCTCCCAGCTCATACACTCGGGTGAATGACCCAGCCCACGTCCAGTCATAGCTGCAAAGCTATTCTTCTGATTCATAGCTGGGATAGCGTTGTTGAGATACCAAATGTGTTTTCCCCCGGCGCAGCCTCCCTTCCCACCAGGCATGCCAAGAGGATGACTTGCAAATTCCCATCTCCCCCACTTAACCCAACAAGAGTGGCTGGGGCTGACACCCATGCACGCAGCTCCACTGGGCTCAGCCACCCCAGCTCCTCCTGCCCATTTACACCACTGAGAACCACCCTAACAAAATAACCTGCTGGAAACGTATGCATGGAAAGACTCCACTAAGAAAACCAATGCAAAACACAGATACTGCTGTTTCACTGTTCTCTGTCCCCAGCTGAGACACCCAAGTCAAACACGTACTGCATCAGTCAGCTAGGAAGTGGGAATTTTGGCTGGCTGGGAGCAAGCTCCCTGATCTCGAGAGGCATTTCCTGCAGTGAGTTTTGAGCAGTGACCAAGGAGTTGTTTTTCTCATGGAAATCTTCGGAGACACCGGTAGCGATCTGCCAGCACAGCAGGTAGGAAGTGCCAGTGTGCCTGGCCCCGAGGACTCACCCGCGGGCTCCAGCCAGGCTCAGCACAAGTACGGCCATGTGGTTTCACAGACCGAGATGCGCCGGAGGCCGCCTCAGCTGAGATTACAAGGCCAAGACTTGTTTTGCCAACACCAAGAACTGTTCTTCACGTGAAAGGCTTCTGTGAGCCCCAAGAGGCACCCAGTCTACTCCTTAGGGAGGCTGGTGTTTTGCTTGCTTTTTAAACCAAAATATGCTGAAATACTGCATGTTGGAAGGAACATAATTAGAAGGAGAGGGATTTGGCTACAACAGTTTAACTAGCACTTGCAAATCATTTTTAAGTGTGAGCTAACAGCCTGCTTCCCTGGGATCTGTCAGCAGACCGTTCCTTATTTTAGGGTCAACGTTATAAAGAGTGAGAGATGGACAAGTCAGAGCACCATATCTGACAACAGCTGAAGTAATTAGTTGTAGAAGCTGATTACAACCACACTTACACATCATTTAAAAAAAGAGCTATACAGTCAGGAAATGAAAGATTAATTTGTTGAGAGGAGCCAAAGTCTTCATCCTCTGATGGCTTCTATCCCTCTTCACTTAACTGTATTGCCTGCTCAAAATAAGCTCTGCAAGTAACAAGGATTCATTAGCTCCTGCTAGTCTAATAAATGCGTAAAAAAAACATTTACACACAGTTATAACCTATCACTAAATAAAACGTGGAAGCAGGAATCTGAGTGGGAGGTATTTTTGCAGCAGAGCTGGCTTACCATGACGGTGAAAGGACTGTTGGGAATGTCCACTCCACCAAAGCGGACATAAATCACATAGGTTCCTGGTTTGGCAGCAGTGTAGAAGATATCGTAAGTCCCGTCCTCATTTTCAACAACATCTGCTTCAGCTTCTGTCCCATCTGGCGTCAGGACGGTGCACGTCACTTTTCCCTTCCCTGCTGATTTGGCATCTACCACAAAACCAACCTCCTCACCAGTCTTCACAGTGGATGCAATTCCAGGACCTACAAGGCAATTTTCATTACAAAACACGTTCAGATGACAGTTTTCCCAGGCAGGCCACCCACGAGGCACCTGGGAAGCATGGCACCAAAACGCTGGTCCCGGCGACCCAGATGTACAACGGACATTCACAGTATTGGTCAGCACAGCAGCGTACAAGAGCTGGCCACCAGCTTTCCTTCTGCTCTGCAATGAGAGAGGCTGGATGAGAGCAGAGGGGAAAAAAGCTAAGTTTGAACAAAGCAATACCTTAACCCATGCTCTTATCATTATGCAGAGCCAAAGGCACTATTTTCTGCCCCGGCCAGCAACTCTGCTCTCACTGCTTTAATATAAACCTCCCTGAGTAAGCAGCTATAAAAGGGCACAGTAGCAGCCATGGCCACGTTTCCTCTTACATTACCCACAAATGATTTTCCACTGTTCTGCCACAGATCCCAAAAAAATAAAATCATGAAACAATGCCCAAATTGTAGCAATCAGAACCAGCCTGAAGAATGCTGTGTTTAAATCATAACTATTAAGTCTTATTTGCAGTACATATTTAGTACGCCTGCTTTTGACCACCACTTGTTACCAGGTAAATGGCTCATTTCCAAGTGGCAACGAACCTGCCTTTTTAATATCTTGACGGTATTCCAGCATCTACTCCTACAGCGATTGTATTTCAGCTTTGCAGCAGAGAGTCAGAGGCACTTCTTGGAAAGGGGAAATTTAAGCTGGCATCTGACAGTAATCTCCATCATAGTTATTTTAAATAGTTAGCAACTTGAGTTACTTGGAAGAGTGTCAGGTTCAGTCATTAAGGCCTCATTTAAACAAATTCTGAAGCAAAGGGGATACCTGCCACTCTGTGTTTGCCATTGTGATAGGAATACGTTTCTGTTGAAGCAGCCTTGAAAGCAGCCAGCTGCCGGATGGGCACCAGGTACCGCTCTAACTGCGCAGGCCAGCACAATGCCCAGACACTCTCACGGGTCTACAACCACAGATTAAGTTTCCCTGTTCAGTTTGGTCTTGACTAATTTATTTATTTTAAAATCAGGGGGTTTAACATGCAGTAGCATTCTTGTGACTAGCTCCTGTCACTCCTGCTCCCTGCCACAGCCTCTGGCCAGCTGGGAGGTAGCAGCAATGCCATGGTGGCCAGCCCAAAGCTGCGTGACGACCACCCATCCTGGGAACAGGTATGGGTCGAAGCTTTAAGTGTGCTCCTGCAGCAACAAATGTGGAGTCCCTCCCCTACACCAAGGCACTGATTTTTGAGGCAATGATTTCTGAGTTGCAGTAATGTCTTATCTTTAGGTTCTCACCTTCCACCTGCACCTTCCAAAAGTCTGTTCAGACCCTGGCTAACCTTGACCAGACAGAAAAGCAGCAGAAACCTCCACTAATAACACCTGGCCTGAACAGGCTTTGCTAATGCAGAAGCACACAGCCAGCTATTTACATCCTCAGAATTAATTCTGTTCTTGCAACACTCGCCGTGCAAGGAGCATGAGGCAGTGAACGTATGCAGCTCTTATTTTTAAATCAACCTCACTGCAGTTCTCACCAGGATTTATCTAGGCCAAAATAAGCATCAGACTTCAGTTGCATCTGGCTGTTTATAACAACCCAAGCAGTTCGAAAGATTCTGCTAGAGGCTGCAAGAGATTCCTGCTCACTCACAGGGTAGGTGCTTCTTTATCTTTAGGAAAACCCCTCCTGTAAGATCAGCCAGATGACACAAGTCTCTAGTGTCTTCTACACCCATTACATCACCTATATGATGCTCAGAAGGCAGTTTTACACCAAGTACAAACAGCAACAGAGAGGAGTCAACACTAACCTGTGGCCAAACACTTGCTGGCATCCCCAGCTGGAGATGCCCGGATCCGGTATGGAGAGGATGGGATATCATCTCCACCGTACTTCACACCAATCGTATAGCGGCCTGTTTTGTCGGGGACATAGGTGACTGTGTAAGTGCCATCCTTGTTGTCATGAACGTCCACTCTCTTGGGTTTGCCCTCTTGGTCCTGAGGAACACAAAACAGAAGATTTAGGCACTATGAAGTTAGCTATGAATTCCTTTAGCAAGGCACTAAATCTGTTCACAACCATATTTAGATAGTCTCAAACAGATACAGAACTGCACCTTTTTGAGGGTTAAATATATTTCACTCAAGGACTAGTACCAGGAATAGACTATTAGGAGCAAAAAGGTATCAGACCACTATAAAACTATCAGTGCTATCACTAATTTTCCTTGGTTTGATACAAGAAAGTTTATAAGACGCAGCAAGCCATTTTAACAAACTTTATATTAATTGTAAAAAGTTTTAGGCTTCATTGTCGTATCACTGCTGGAAAGGAAGAACACTTCCCAGGCCCCTGAGGCACAGATCAGGAGCCAGACTGTGCAGCTCTGTCCTGACAATGCAGTGGGTAGCTTCGGCCAGCTGCTCCCTGAAAGGTTTGAGGTCAGGGAGGCATTACTGGAGTCAGCCATCAGTCCTCCTGGATGAGGTATCCAGCTCCAGGCCACCAAAAGGTTTACAGTTAAAAGCAGGTCTATGTAGTGCCTTCAACTACCATTTCTACACCGAATACAAAAATCAAGAGATGCATAAACAATACAGATCTGAGCTTCAGCATCAAGCTTTCCTTTCTACAAGTAAGATTAGCACTGTGCACAGTGTTTCTGACAGAGCTACTCCCAGTCTCAGCTTTCAGTGCAACTCCTCAGCTGCAAAGCGTGAAGCGTTTTAGTAAGTCTTCCAGGCCTGCTTACAGGGAACTGCATGTTGACCCCATCCTGTATTTTATGACTTAACACTGCCTGGGGTCCAGTATAAGCTGCAGAGGACTTGAGATTTTAGGTGCAGCGTGAAAGAGCTCACTATTTGCAGGAAGGCTCGTGAAACGTTTGACATTCAACAGCTCAGAACAAGGAGCAAACATGCTGTGACGAGGATCACCTATGCACTCCCATCATGCAGGACTTGTGGAACTTGATCTTCAAAGCCACAGCCAGGCTGGGAGCTCTGATAAGCATTTTGGATCCTTTAAGAGCACACTTACATGCCAGAATAAAGGCAACAGCTTTGCTGCACCTGAGCAGACAGCAGGACAGCACAGGAGCAAGAATGCAGAAGGGCAAGTACAACCGGCCATGTCATGACCTAGACATTCCAGAGCCAAGAAGTGTGCTTTCTGGCCCACTAACCAGAGACCTTTTTGCCGAGGCCACAGAGTACAGGCACCAGAAATTTCAGGAAGAGCAATAACAAAGTCAAATAAAAACATTCCTGTAGTATCTCCTTAAGCAGCTTATGACTTTTGGCAACCTTGAGAGACTTGTTTGTTAATTTATCATCATGTAGTACTCAGTGTGGATGTTATCTCATGGCCTTGCTGAATTACACTTCTAGAAGGCCATCTCTGCTGACTTCAAATTCCAGTGTTTTCATAACCTTACAAGAAACTATTTATCTCATTTTGGGCATTTGCAGAGTGTAAGGTTAACCAAGAGCCAAATATAGCATGGGTGATGACTTAAAGACAGAACTCTCATAAAAGCAGCCTCAAGAGTTTCACAAATACAGAGTGCAAGACTTTGCTGTACCAGAACTTAAGGTCCAGCCAGCAGCCCAGTCTCCAGGACACTGGGTATGTCAGGGTACAGCTGCAGACACTTTTGACAGGAGCCACTCGCACCCACCTAGAACAACGTGTTTCCACTCCTGCTTGGTTTCGTAGTTACTTACAGTGATTTGTACAGCCAGAAGTCCCTGCCCGGCATCCTTAGCATCCACAGCGAACTCCACAGGCAGGCTGGCTGGTATGCCATAGGAACTGAGCCCTGGTCCGCTCGCTGTCACTTTGCTGGCATCATACGTAGGAAGCACCTTCACCTTGAAGGGACTTAAAGGGAAACTTGTTATCACCCCCTCCTCCTAAGTCAATGGCTGACAGTTACTGCAGGTACATGCTGAGGGGTGTACA
>NW_010540431.1:24683-34442 GCF_000687285.1 Phaethon lepturus | reverse complement strand
GCGTCACCCTGAAGTCGTGCAAGGAGCTGCACTGCTTAAGTAGAAAGGGCCACAGACAGCCCTTACACAGCACTCACGTGCTAGGAGAGCACAGTCAGGTCATTAAATCTTCAGTTCATCTAAGTTTAACTTCATCACCCTACCTGCGAGGAATCTCTTCATCAGCATATTTGACAGAGATCATATAGGGTCCCTCCTGCGTAGGGGTATACACCACTGTGTGGGTGCCATCTCCATTGTCTACTATATTAACAGGCTCCACAACTCCTAAAAAAGGAACAGATGATTCTCTCAGATGCGCTACTAAAACTCAATTCCTCCCCAGCCATTTGCTGCACAAAGCTCCAATATGCACTGCTCATTTAGACTTTGCAACAAGCTCTTTTTTTTTTTATTTTTTTTTTTAAATGAAGGCAATGGGAGTGGATCAGTGATCAGCTTCCCTTATTTTGTATTCAAGAGCCATTGACTTGAGATAGATTTGTTACTCATCACTCTCTGGGCTCCAGTCTTCTCACTGTAAACAAAAGCTAGCATGAAAATACTGGAGAAAAATCTGCCTTTCTGTACAGTCCAGGTCAAGAGTGATTGTTCAAAATACACCAAAGATCTTTTGAGAAAGAAAATGAGTAATGGTTATAAGTGCCTGAACCATCATTTAGAAGATTACATACTGTTGCTGGGATTCACTACACAGAATTGCTATGCACTAACTCGCTTTAGGGCTCATTCACCAACTGAGTCTTTCACAATCAGGTATTCGGAAAGGCAGGCTCACTGCCTAGGCAGGAGAGCCCTGCAAGCTGCCAAAGTCCTAAGAAAGCAGGATCAATTATTTCAATTTGCATTAAGATAAATCTAAGGCAGATTATGTGACATATCGGTTCAGATCAACACACAAAGCAGTCTACAATTACAAGTTGGCTTTAAAACACAGGAAGGATTAGCAGTAAAGCAATCGCAAAAGAAACATACAGTTGCCATGCAAAGCCCAAAAGCAACACCGTTGGTTCCCACTCCCTCCTCCAGATGATTCTTGCTGTTGCCAGTTGGATTTCCAAGAGCCAAAATTGCCAGTAGTTAGTGAGAGTTCAAACCTGTCTCAGTGTCACCCTTTGGATCACCTTTAAAGAAATCCGAAATCGCTTTCAACGGGGAGCGCCATCCCTTGGAATCCATCTCATCCGCTAAAATTAAAGAAGGGTTACCTCCAGGGCCCCCGCACCAGCGTGACCTGACACTCGAGTGGGGAAGCAGCTCTCGCCTCCTAGCAAGGCGAGACTTGCAGCCAAAAGGTACTTGGCTGCCAAGATACTGTGCCACCAAGACACAGCCTACTTGGTTAACACAAACATCGTTAACACTATCACTTGAGGGCCTTGCTGCTCTCTGGGGACCACTGAGGGCTTCGACCACATTTCAGAGACTCCTGCAACCCAGTGACCTGGGTTTCCCAAGTCACCTTTCGCATGTGAGACTTGGGATTTACTTTTTAATGCCTAAATCTAAGCCACAATAGTTCACCAGTGATGGTGACTCATCTCACTTCTCCCATCTCTGAAGATTAGGATAAAGCCAAAGACACTGCCCAAAGCAGCACTACCTAGGACACAGTTGTTCTTCTACAGCATGACACGTGGGTCAGCTGTTAAGGTGCACACTGTATGAACAGGAACAGAGGGAAATGTTCATTCAGGTGGTGTCACCACCTTTGCAAGCAGGGCCAGGATCATGTTACCCACACAAACATGAAGTTGGGGGCACAGCTGGATGAAGTACTTTGGTTCTTACCTCTGGGTCCTGCCACCACCACTTCGAGAGGTGCTACTCCTGCCTTGCTGGTGTCTACAGTGAAGGACTGTGGAATTTTGGCTCGAACAGCTGTTCCCAGACCTGGTCCTGCTGTCTTCACCTTGCTGGGATCCACAACATCCTTCACAGGAACCTTGAAAGGACTGCCTGGAGGTCAACACAGCAAATGTTAAACACCACGGAGTTACAGGAAACCAAAGGTCTCTTTCGCTACTTTTCCTTGGGCTTTTTTATCACTATCCCCACAGCCTCAGGCAGGAATGACAACCCCACAGCCTCCATGCTACTTCTCTGCTTCTGCAAAAGCCGAAAGCGTAATGATGGTGCTTCTCCGTTTTCACTGTCTACTCAACAATTCAGTTGTGATCCATCTGCTTCTCACACCTCAAAAATGGATGAAAGAAACCAGAAGCGCAAATGAAGTGTCATGCAGGCACTTGTTTCCTTCATATTTTACCAAGTTCAGTATGTTGACAAATAAAATGGGACCAATGGGAAAGAATCAGCTCACTCACAGTGTCTAGGAAGGAATACCTACGTGTATGCTGTATGACAGCATATAAGAACTCAAACATTGCAGCAAAACGTGCCTGGCATTTAGGAGCATTCCATTCTTGGTATCAAGCAAAATATCCTTCTTTCAATCGTGAACTGCTGGATGCCAGATGTACCTGGAACTTTCCTTAAACCTACTTTACTTTAGCTTAACGTCCAGTGCAAATGCATAAACGGGTAAACATCTGGTTTATGAAACAGTTACTATGCTTTCTGCAGTGACCAAAACTGGCAGCAGTTAATATAATCCCCATGACAAGCTCACCCAATAGGCCATCTTACTGCAGAACAGTCTTGAAGGCATCCACATACCAAAGGGCTACTTTTTTGACCTAATGTATTATGCACCACTTGTGCATAATACCAGTTATTTGACAAGTGCTAGCATCCTTTTCCCCATCCCACCCACCTGTACCCACCCTTTTGTTCCCCTCTGGGCATTACACTCTTGACAAGGCTCCTCCACATCCCCGCAGAGGCTGTTTCAGAAATGAGAGGAGACTGCAGCCCTCCCTCAAAACTACTGCTTCACAGCACAAAGCCCTCCACAATTCCCTGCCAGGTATGAGGAACAAACACCACCACTGTTTCTGCCTGAATTCCCAGGAACAGCAGAAAGTCAAAACCTCAACAGCCCCCAGTATGAGTGAGATGCAGTCAAAGCACTGAGTCCTTAGCTCAAAGCCTTCCCTCTTCTGAAAGTCACTGAGCAAGAGCTCTTACCAGGAATATGCTCTCCCCCATATGTGATGTTAACATCGTAGTCTCCTGGAACGTAAGGAACGTACTCGGCGCTGCAGCTCCCATCCTTGTTATCTTTACAGCTTATTTTAGACTCTGAAGGTCCTTCAACAGTTATTCCAAGGCCACCAATTCCTGCCCCTCTGCAAGACGGAAACACACATTGTTAGAATTACCTGCTTCTCACAGGACCTTCATAGCCTTTGCACGCTCTGGCTGCATTTTTACCCTTATTGGAAACACAGTAACCCGACTTCTGATGTTCAGCCTTCAGCATCCTCTGGCATGCAAAGCCATTCAGCATAATCTTACTCATGTTTTCCTAGAATATTATCCTCAACCTCTATCAACCCCTAATATCTGCAGAGCAGAGTGCTCAGTAAGCGATGAGGTAGCACACACAGTAATGAGAAGAACAACCCACTACATTCCTCCCTCCCTGAGATATTCCTTAAGGATCAAGCAGGCCCAATTACCTGGTGACAACTGAAAAGGCATTTGGCTGATTTGTGAAAGCTTCTTTGAGTCCAGGTCCTTGTGCCTTCACACGTGATGGATGGCAGCCCTCTGTCACATTCACCCTGAAGGGGCTGTTTGGCACAGCTACACCATCATACGTTACGCTGACTGCATGCAGACCTGTTAAGAGGAGGAAAACACATCCCAGATGCCCTAAATATTCATCACTTAACATCACTTCTACAAGATGCTACAGACTTAAATGTCAGTATATGGGTAAGAGCTTCCTCCTGCATGTCACAAAACTTTACTAGTGTTTCATAACCGAGATGCTATCTATGCACTGTTCTTATGAAGCCAAGTTACTGTAAAATAGAGCTACTTCCTGCAGAATTAGCTCCTCTACTGGCAAAAATCTTGCTAAGATGCCAACAAGTTACTGGCAGACCTCAGCAGTTTGCCAAATGAAAGTGTCAGAAGAGCTGCTTGCTCTTGGCTTTCCCTTCTCAAGTAAAAATAACAAAAACCTCAGAGGTTACCCTTTTCAAATGGCGTGTACTCTACTGAATACGTTCCATCGGCATTGTCTTGGATGAGACAGTCAGTGGGGGAGCCGGACGGGCTTGTGATCTGTGTCCTGATGTGGTCACCACCAGCCTTCGTTAAAGGTCGGGCATCCACAGTGAACTCTGTTGTAGCTTCTCGGAACACATCTGCAGGATACGTTTTGAAGAGTCACTTCAAGAACCACATGTATTTCCAATGAGAAAACATCTTGTGAACCAGCATGATAAACAACTCACTTGGGAACACAACAAAACACCCCCGTCCAAGGGTCACCATGGGAACACGCAAGGCTATTACAACTTTTAATGCTCAGAATACTCTGTGCAGGATAAAGGACCACAAGTCCTACAAACTCTGATAACAACAATTACTCTCACCTTTCCCTTCCACTCCTGGCCCAAACACTTTAACTCTGCTTGTGTCCACAGCTGGCTCCACTTTGACCCGGGCTGGGAATTTAGGCACTTGCTCTCCTCCGTATCTCATCTTGATAGTGTACATGCCAGCCGAGAGCGGCACGTATGTTACGACATAGGTCCCATCTTTGTTATCATCAATCTGGACCTCAGCTTTGGAACCAGCATCCGACACCATGTCCACCCGCAGGTCCCCAGGACCTGCTTCCGTGCAGTCGATGTTCAGCAGCCCTGCCTCACCTACTTTACCACGTTCCAGACCTGGACCCGTAGCAATGACTTTAGAGACATCAAATGGCATTTCTATGTCTGCCTTAAACGGTGAACCAGGAATGTGAACTTCTTCAAAGAGGATGTTTACAAAATACTCTCCAGGCTTTGTAGGCAAGTAGGAAACGGAGCAGGTTCCATCACCATTGTCCGAGCATTCAATTTTAGCTTCACATGGGCCTTCTACTGTCAAACCCAAACCTCCAGTTCCTGCCCCTTTGGTATCTATCATGAACTGGGCTGGTTTTCCAACGAGGCCCCCTCGAAGACCTGGACCATGAGCTTTTACCTAGAAGAGAATATGCTGTTGAGCTAAACTCATTTTTTCATGTTATTGCCAGCACAGACTACCTAGACAGACTTGGTTGTAATGGGACTATTAACAAGCTCTTAACAATACACAGAAAGCAACGTCTCCTTTGCCACTCCTCCCAGTTGTAGAGTTGGTATCTCTCCTCCAAAGAGGTTTCTAGGCAAGGATGTTCATACTGTCACCATAGCTGTTTTTATATAGCCATAGGATATAAAAGGTAGAAAAGTTACAATATTTGATGTCTCTATACACATTTTTCTTGAAATCTATTTCCTTAGAAAGAAGTATCTCAATACAGTCGAGATGCTCAGGAAGCCAACTTCTATTAAACTAGGAGCAATACTTGTATTTGCCACACTATGGAGGATGCGTGCAGTGTTGTTCTTTAGTTCAATGTTTTTTCAAATACAGTGTTATAGGAATGACTTCCAGGAGTCATGGAGCCTGCAAAAGGAACGACTCAGTGCTCTGAGCAAGCATGTTCCTGGGTCTGGTTTGGCCAAAAATCAAGCCAAGCCTCATGCAATAGCCCACAATTCAGTTTTGAGGTACCAGTTGCTGTTACAGTCGTAAACCATTCACTTACCTTAGAGGGGTCTGGAGGTAGAGTGGCCTCCACAGTATAGGGGCTCCCTGGGATTGGGTTGCCATCGTAACTCACATCCACCATGTACAGTCCTTCTTCCCTTGGGATGTATTTTGCAGTGCTGCAGTCCTTACCCAGAACCGGTTCCACCAGACAGGGCACAGATTTCCTCATAGGACTGGAAATATTAACATCGAGTTTACCTTGCCCACCAGCTCCTTTGGTATCAATTACAAATTCCTGATCCTTTCCTACTTCCACTCCTGAAAAAGACAAAACCTGTATCACTACATTAACTACTCAACATCACACAGTGCTCCAAGAAATCTGTCGTGCATATACCACCGAGGGAGCAAGCACTGGCAGTGCCCTGCTCAGTCTGCATCCCTCTGCATGCAAAAAACCCTGCCAAAAACAAACAAACAAAAAACCCAAAAAGAAACTGAAGTGCTTTGGTTAAGTAGAGCTACAATGCTGCAGTGCTAAAGAAGCCTGTAAAACATGGCCTGTTTTGTACATTTTACTGTTTGTAAAACAAACGCTGTGCTTTTTGTCCCTGTGCTGGTTTGCACTAGAGCTCCTTTGACAACAGCAGCTTGCTGAAAGGCGGCACACCACAGCCCTGACTTTGCAGGGCCACGGCAGCCCAGACAGTATCAGAGGTTCATTTCAGGAACGCAATAATATTTCACAGACCTAAGTTCTTCCGCTCTCAGAAAACAAAGAGACTGTATGAATGACACCATAGCAGTTACATGTATTTGAACAAACAGCCATCTAGCCCCAAGGAAACAAGATTTCATCAGCAGGTGCCCAGTCTGGTAAAGAATCCAGCTCTGTTCACAAGGGACTAAACCCCAACACATGCTTTGTCCACACTGCTATGTAATCTTTCCCCCCAAAATATCTAAATTGAAATTCAGTCCTCAAGAGGACCAACTAAGTCAGAATGGTCAAGCTATAAAGTTGGAGCTGGTTAATCCCCAACTGTAGCAAGTTAAAAAGAAGCTTGTTTTGCCTACTTCTGTTCCAGCCGGACATGTTGGCTATTGCCCAGATTCAGGAGACACTTCAGAGGCAAGCTATGGGGCTTACGCCCAGAGGTACTTACTGTTTTCGAGTCCATTGACTTTAACCTTGCTTAGGTCTAGTGGAGCAGCAACACCCACAGTGAAAGGACTTTTAAGGATAGGATCACCACCATAAGTTACCAAAACCTTCATTGGACCCTAGTGGAAGAATTTACAAGTTAACTCAATTCCTCACTTCATACTGACACACTAACATCTGAACAGTACATAACCACTTCAACCTAATTCACTTCAGCTGACCACAGCCAAACTTACTGGTTTATGAACTCTCAAGCTCTTATCTCACTGCAATCCTTCAAAGTATTAAATGGTTTTTAATTTAATGCAGGAAGAGAGAAAAAGACAGTTCTTTCCAACATTTAATTAGACTATATTCAAGCTGCCTGGCAAAACTCCGGCTCAGGCTGGCTCCCACCCCCCCAGTGCTCGGACCCGACAGCTGAATCAAAGTCCCAGTGCTCCAAACCAGGTATCCCCTTCCACCACACGAAGAGGCCAGGCCAAAGCCAAGCCTGCAAAGAGGCCGTATTATTACAGCATCTGAAATACCAGGGTTTTAAGCTCTACAAGTCAGAAAGATTAATGCTCTTGTGTATTTTGGCTGGAATACCACAGCCATGGCAAGCTCCAGCCCACGATGTGTGCTCCTTTTAGTCTCTCCTACCGCAGTCCATATTTTAGCTATATTCACTGTTTACTTACTTTTCATTCTTGGCTGGTTCAGCTCCCAAGTGAAATAATCATGGATATTTCACACAAGCTAGCAAATAGCTTCCATGATTATTCTTGGTTGTTTTTAGACAACACACACACGGGTAGCTGTAGCAACACCGCGAGATAGATAAGGCTGAGTAAACAGCAATAAACCAAGGCTCCTCTGCTGCTGACACAGCCCCTCAGGAATTTAGCTACCTAGTCCTTCCTCCCTGCCCCGAAGAGTCCACAGCCTCATTCGTTATGAGCCTGAGAAAGACAGGGTCCAGGAACAACCTATATGCTCACAGCCTGGAGGGACAACAAGGCTACTCATTTCATCTCCTCTTTTTAACCATTGCTTTCCTGCCGCTGCTATCTGTGAGCGCCTCTAAGTCCACAGGTCCCAATGACCCAAGGTCCCCCATGACCCTCCAAATGGGAGATCCAAGTGGGAAACCTGGTTTGGGCATCCTGGCTTGTTTCACCACTGTTTTTCACATGAAACATGGCAATCTGGTACTGCTCACACACACATGCGTGGAATTCAGATGACTTTGCTCCCTTCTGCATACCAACCCTGACTGAATAAGCAAAAGCTTCTCCAAACAGGCACGCCAGCCACATCCTGAGATCACGCAACTGCTTTATCCAAAAACAAACGCAAGCTCTATGGTGCTTCCAAGAATGCTAATCCAGCATTACCAGATAAATAATGCTGCAGTCCTCTTTCACATAGCTAAGTTCAAGGAAGCTGGTGCAGATGACTGAGTAGCTCATGAGTTTGTTCATCAGAACAAGAGCAGTAAAGCACCAACATCTTCAGAAATACACAAGATTCATGCATTCTGGCATTTAATGGCCCTGTACAAACATGCATGCACAGCATAAGGAAAAATATTTCTAGTTATTAGCAGCTTCCACTTTCAGCTCTTTAATGGTGTTGCTAGGAAGCATATGTCTGAACCAAAACGAGCTAGACTGAATTTTTTTCCAACCCAAGGGCAAACCTCAAATACAGACAAGTACTTTGACACATTTAATCTGCAGCCCAGCTTCCCTCCTCGGCACCAATTCATTCACCTTCCTACTGGGGAGCTGCGGCACCACCACCCAAACACCGTGCTTTTTGTCCCTGCGCTGGTTTGTGCTACAGCTCCTTTGACGACAGCAGCTTGCTGAAAGGCGGCACACCACAGCCCTGACTTTGCAGGGCCGCAGCAGCCCAGAGCAGCGGCCAGCTCCGTTTTGGACCCCGGCAAGGTTGGCCACCTTTCCTCTTCAACTGATAAGGTGTGGAATGACAACATGAGCTGTGGACTACTGCTTCAATATCTCACTTGTTCCCAGAAAACAGTGACAAGCTATTAACAACTACACTAGAAAACTGCATTACTGCTTTCCCATCCTAACTGTCCTGCAGGCTTTAGGGATCCCAGGGAACAGGACACCCTGGCAAGTTTTATCTGCTTGTTGCTCTGTGCACAGGTACCAGGGAGTGAGGTCACGGCACTATGGCAACATGAGCCGTTTGCTCCTGTATTCCTACAGGAGTCAGACGTACCTGCTGTATTGGAGTGTACCTAACAGTGTGGGAATAGTCATAGTTGTCAATGATATCCAGATCTGCCACCGCCTCTCCTGGCACCGGGCTGCTGAACTGCACATCCAGCAGCGCTTTTCCAGCTCCCTTGGTGAACACAGTGAAGTGCGTTGGCTTGCCATTTTCCACGCCTGAAGAAAAATGTTAAGTCTAATTTATGCAGAGCTCGCACACAGAAACTCTTCCCAAGAAGCATTTGGTACCTATAAAGCCCAGTCAAACAAAATGCCAAGGGAACGGAGTCATTTCCAATTGCCTGGCACCCCACCCCGATGTATCCAAGACTGCATCCCAGCAATGCTCAGCCAGGCAGTGGCTAGTCTGCAACAGCCCCTTATGGTCTAGCACTGGCCACACCAACCCATCCCAGCTCTCACCAGTTTTGTTCAGCCCAGGTCCTTCAGCTTTCACTTTGCTGGCATCATGCGAGGGGTCCACTTTGACTCTGAATGGGCTGGCAGGAATTTCCTGTAACCGAAACATAGCTCTAAGCATAACCAGGGCACACTTCACTAGCCAAAACTAGACAGATAATAATTTTAAGATACTTCTGCTTTAATTCCAGCACCATCTTGATTAAAATTTCACCCCACTTAAACGCTCTGCTCTGCCTTACTGAGTAGTATCATTCAAAGCCTGGGGCAAAGTTAACA
>NW_010540431.1:16724-24652 GCF_000687285.1 Phaethon lepturus | reverse complement strand
CCCCCCCCCCCCGCCCCCCCCCCTTTTTTTTTTAAGGAAAACTCATTTTTATTCCCATGCTCCTTGGGCAGACACTTAAGTTTTCTATTCTTTAGAAAGCAGCTTTGCCCCATCACTCATTATGCCAGCCCAACACATCACATGCTTAAGCTTCAGTGTCTCCAGCCAACCCCTCTCATTTGTGTACATTCAAGTACTACAGAAGTGTTTTTAGAAATGGTGACCAAAGTGCATGTGAGCTGAAATGGAAGGAACCAGCTGTGAACTGGCACATGCTTGGTGATCAGACTCTAAAATCAGGCTGTGCAATGAAGAATACAAACCTCTCCTGCGAAAAGCACTTTGATAGTGTAGCGCCCAGCGGCAGGTGGTGCGTATTTCACTGTGAACGTATCATTAGCATTGTGGATGATGTCAAAATCTATGTCTTCTTCCTCATCGCTGACCACACGAGCATCACACTTAATTCCAACACTGACATCACCTAGGAAAAGCAAATGGAGGTTTTGCTACTGGACAGTACAGACACTGCCAGCCAAACAGCCAGCACATTCCCATTTCCAGCAGTTGTTCAAGTCACCATGTTAACTGATGTAACAGATCACATCACGGTACATTGCAATGTTCTGCTTCCTAAGCTTTTTCCACAAAACAAGGAAAACCAGCATGAAACAGTACATAATCCCCTTGCACGACCTGTGGTTCTGATACAGGCTCGGCCTGCCTTTACCTTCTCCTGCATCTGTGCAGTCAACAGTGAAGTGGGTCGGCTCATTTGCTTTCAGGCCCGTTCTCTCCACACCAGGTCCAAACACTTTCACTTTCTGAGGATGACTCCCTTGGCCTATAAGGACCTATATGGATTCACAACGGTCAGAATCAGACAACTATGTCACACTTGAGATCAGTCAAGTCAGAGCATTGCTTGGACAGAGGCTACAGGAGAACAGTACCAAGGTAAGAGCGAATTGCCCGGCTCCCCCAGGCTGCAGCTGGACTGACAGGCAACCTCCGACATGTGCGCTTGTAAAAACAGAAAGCTTTTTTTAAGAATCTATCCACTTGAAAAAAGGGAGCAGAAGGCATACCTCCTTGAAATTCACAGAAGAGTTTTATCATCCCAGTTGTAACGACAAGTAGTTGTGAGCATGAGTGTCCTACTTGGCTAGAACCAGTAATATCCACCTCTGCACTTACCCTAAATGGGCTATTGGGCACATTGGCTCCTCCCCAGACAACAGAAATTGTATGTTTGATTGGTTTAACTGGCACATAGGAACAGGCAAACACACCATCAGGCTTGTTCTTTATCTGGATATCGATAGGGTTTCCTTCTCCATCCTAAAAAAGCAGAAGGTTCAGGTACTTTAAAAGTGTCTGTATAGCTTGAACAACCCAGAAGTGTTCCAAGATGTGGGGGTTTTTGTTTTGGTGTCCACACACACACCGCCCCCCGGAACTGCAGCTTAGAAATACTGAAGAAACATGCAAATTACGCTCCTGTTAAGTCTTCCTCATCTAACACTTGCTCATTCCTAACACCATCCTCCAACACATTTTAACAAGCTTGCCTGAAATGTCACAGGCTCCAAGACACTTTGTGTGCTTCCAAATGACAACTCCAGGCAATTACAGCTTGCTTTGCTGAGAAGACTCCAAGTAAGGAGGCAAAGACATGCATTTCATACGCCAGGGAGAAGTCACCTTGTCTTGAGTTAGGTTTGTTGCCTGACTACATTACACAGATCAAAGCACAGAGCTTTGAGAGAATTACACATGCCCAGAATTAAGTGGTGTGCAAGTAGAAATACTTAAGGCATTTTTCTCAACAGTATTAAAGCCCTTTTGCTGAAGTTTCACATAGCTGCCTTTGGCTTCTTACCTGTGCATACATCTTCAGAGGTGCTTTACCGGCGTCCTTGGTTTCAACTGTGAATTCGGCAGGATTGTTCACTATACAGCCAGTCTTCTCCAAGCCTGGGCCATAAGCCTTCACCTAAAAAAAAACCCCAAACACCCCAAGAGTCTTAGTTTGCAGTTCAGAAAAGTAAAACTAAGCGATTTATTTCTAAAGAACTTCCCCTTCCCACAAAACCCATGAAGCATGGGATACAAGTAGAGGCTAGTGTAAAAGTTGAGAATTTGGACTAATTCAGCAAGTTTTCATTACATTAAATCAAAACCACAACTGTGTTATTAGAAAAAGCTGAGTAATATCTGGCTAGAGCATGGCAAATTCAAAACTTTAAGCAGAGGCAGCTTAACAGTCAAGTCTGTTACCAGAAGCATTCAGAAACATCTCTGCTGTAGTTGTTATCAAAGACGTGTTATGCCATGGGTGAATTCTTATACACCACCTTATCTGGGTTGAAGTCTCCTGAAGCCGGTCGGATGAATGCCATGTAAGGGCTGTCTTTTATGTCCTCATCATCGCACATGATGTGCACAGCATATTCACCGGGCTCTTTGGGCCAATACTTCACATCACATGAGCCATCATTCTTGTCATCACACTCAATTTTAGCCTGAGAAGGGCCTTCTATTGCAAACCCTGAAAAAGGAACAAGTAAGTTCCTCGTGTTAGGTTTGTGGTGGCTGCTAATTTAACACCTCTTCCCCAAACTGCTTTTTATTAGCCATAACCACACCTGATGCTCTCTATCACCCTTCTTCAGCAATATAGGAGATAACCCATCATTCCCTTCTGGATCTCATCCCACAAAACCAGATTAACACTCCAGATCACACACATTCCTGTCTCTAGGACTTTGATACTTTAAGTTTGTGTTTAGACGCAAACATGTTACAGACATGTTTTTTTACTGCTGGGAAAGCTATTGTTTCTCATGAGTTCATTGCTAGTGTTGCAATATATAAATATTTCAGGCAAACTAAGTAACATACCAAGAGAGCCAACTTCTGTGCCAATGGACTCTACCACAAAGTCAGCCGATTTGCCCACAATCCCCTCATGCAATCCTGGCCCCCAGGCTCGCACTTTCTGAGGACCTGCTTCATGACCCACTTGAACTTCAAAGGGGCTACAAGAGAACAGCAAGCATGGGATTAGAAATTAAGACAAATACAGCATCCACATTTTTCCCCAGGGATTTTAATGAGGCTTTACATTGGATTTCCCAAATTAACAGATGCTATCGTGTGGTGGCACTGTGCCCAGCAGACTGTCTTTCTAGAAGAGAGGTCATCCAACCCATCACGTGCTTACATCTTGTGCCACAAATCCTGAGTGCCAAATACTTGGCTTGCACTGCTTGCTGTTAGCCCTGGACACTAAAATAACAGATCCTTTCAAAAACTCACAGCAAAGTCCAAGCTGCATGATCCACCAAGTTTTATTGGTTTTCGTATTCAGCAAGACTGATGCGAGTCACCCTTCAAAGCTTTCCCAACATAAGCTACTGCAGCCCTAAAACAGGCCATAGATAAACTATCACAGCAACTGATTGCCACTAACTTTGTCCCCTCACAGTTTCTTCAAAGGTCAGCGTTGCTTTAAAAGCCCACCAACTACACAACCCACCAAAGGGCACAAAAACTCCAAAAAAGCTACTTCTAACTCACCTTTTTGGGATGTTGTGCCCACCCCATGTAATCGTGACAACATACTTCCCTGGGGTAGCTGGATAATATTCAAATGCATATACACCATCCATAAAGCCTTTTTGTTTCACCAGCTCCTCCAAGCCCTCTGTTGAAAGATCAGTTCAGCATTTAAACTTAACAGCTTCCATCCTGCCTTCAATTACTCAGACAAGTTCATGTTTTCTAGTATTTATTTTAGCTTGCAAGAATAAAGTTCTTCCACCAGAAAAAAAGGTCAGGTTATAAGGGAAGTTAGTTCTAGCTGCCCTCTAGGACAAAGACAGCAAACACTTCCAGAAGAAATACAGCAGAAAGTATTTTAAGTTACCAGACTTAATAGGTTCCCTTGTGTTTTATTTTCTTAGTCTGCAGTATGATGCATGTCATATGTTAAAACAAAAAAGCTTAACATTTGTCAGACTTTGCAACCACAAGTATGCAGAGAATGCCTACTTTTCATTTTCTTCAAGATGAAGAATTTCAGGAGAAAAGCTTAATACACTAAAATTTACATCGATACGTCTGTTGCTTTTTTTTCCTCCCTAACCGCATTAAGCCACACAGTCAGAGCACTGTGCGTGTGGAGGAGGTGAAGGCAATACAATGCACCTTTTAATACTGTCCCAGCTGGGGGGAGGCGACTGGCTCGCAAGTACAACACAAGCACAGCAGCTCCCTGAAAGCAGCAGCACAGCCACCACTGCTGGCAGCCTCAGGAGCCCGCTGCACGAGCCAGCGGCCACCAGCGCTCCCACCGTCCCAGCCTCCCACGGTCCAGGCAGAGGGCCGCATCCAGAGCTCAGGACCTGGGGACAGATCCTGGCAGAAAGTCTCCATGTCAGCCTACAGGTTCCCTTGACCCTCTCCCTTGCTGGGTCATGTGCCTGTGCATCCATGCTTTTAGCCGTTCCTAGCTTTATGAAAGCAGGAGACCCTGGAGTGTGACTTGCTCCCACAGATCGGATGAAGATGCAAACCCATAAAGCTCAGAGGCCGTGGCAGGCAGACACATGGATTTTCTCAGTTTTGCTATCTGATATGCATTAAAATGGAGAGATGTAAAACCAGGTGTAATCTTACACAGCCCTGCAGATCAAAACCTTTACGCTAAACACAAAGTACCAAGAAAACCCTCTGAAATCTGGCCTTTTACGGTGATAAAAATCTCATTAGTTCCATCAGGCCACCACCTCCTTACTGCTCTTCCTTTCAGTCTCCACTTCCCTCCCTTCTCCAAAAGGCATCCACAGCACAATTTCACCCAAACACTTACTTGGTCCCTTTATAGTCACTCCAAGATCTCCGCTGCCCGCTGCTCTCGTATCAACCTTGAAGTCAGCCGTTTCCCTCATGCGGATGCCCTTGGGCTGCAGACCTCTACCAGTGGCACGACACGCGTTCGGATTGCAGGCTGCAAGGAAATTTCAGACATCAATACAGTCTTTGATTCTCAACATACACATAGCCTAGCCAGCCTGGAACAACCTTTAGTTTAAATGTTGACACAGGGCAACCGCGGCTTAACTTTCAGCACAAGTTTTAGCACTATAGCATTAAGGCAGACAGACAGGAGTCTGCCCAGCCGTTGTCTATGTCCCCTGGCTTTTGGGCAGTAGCATTCACTACAGCCAGGCAACACTAACCCCCTACAGGGTCCATTTTTCAGAATTAAAGCAAACGCTGAAGCCCTGTTACTTTCCAATTTGATGCCATTTATCAATGCAAAAGTTTTACACAGCCGTCATATACAGATAGTCACTGGACTAGGTACAATCTTCTTGATGCCTTTCACATTGAGAGGCACACTGCAGCACAGGGTGAAGTTTCCCTTTGCAGATAAGCCCCAGCAAACAGTATTACTGTGCTGTTCTTTCAGAAGCACATGACTGGAATAACTGCTATTAGCAAAGCCGAGTTCTGCCTGTGCTTCATTAAGAGATGTCACGTCAAAACCCCCTGCTTGTCACAGTTCACGCTTTCAGAAGCAAAGCCATCAAGCCCTCTACAGACCAAAGCAGCCATGGGTAGGGGCAGCAGGTTACGTATGGCTGAGCTTAAGCTTACGCTTGACCCCTTTACTCCAAGTGCTTCTCCAGGCCTGCAGAGTGGCTACATAAGTAAGTAATGTGCACTTATGGATAGTTTTCGTTACACAGTCCCAGCTATCACATGGTCTTCAACTCCAGAGACCTGAAGGGTTTGAAGAGACTTACAAATAATCACAGCTTTCCAGCAGTGTAAACCCCACATGCATTTCCCCAAAATATGCCGTGCTTACAGCAGGAGCACAAGTCTGCCAAGCAGCTCATTAGGTTTTTACTTGTTTCAACAGCTTACAGGTTTTACCCTCACCCCTGCAGCAGCCAACATCGCTCCACATCCTACACTGGACAGTGTAAGCGAAGATCACATGCCATCTGCTAGCTCTGAAAACTCGGTGGGAGCGTACAGGAGCGTGCCCAACGTGGAGTGGGAACAGCTCACAGAGCCTTTACGCAACTGAGTCAGGCAGCTTGTGGTTAAGCCAGTTTCACTGATTGTGTCACACACCGCTTCAGTTCGCTTGCAACTTTCTTCCCCAACCCCAACAAAACCAAAACCCCTTTTGGCTGGGACAAGCTGCAGGCTAGAAGCTTACAAAAAGCAAACATGACAGAGCATCCTGCACACCTCTTACCAACTATGAAGCCATTAGCAGTGAAGTCCAAAATTCCACAAATGGAGGGTAGCTCAGGAGAGATGAGCAGAGATCTAAAAGCATAGGAGCACGTAAGGATGGAACAGAAAGCAAGTTAGGTGTCAGTTAAGGAGGAAAACAGTAAATATAGTAATTTGAGGAGCAAAGGTGGAAAACGCAAGACACTGCATAGCTGCATAAAACAGTGCAAAAAAACACAAAGGGCAGCTTAACTTTCAGAGGTCTAGGCAGAAAGGGAACTCTGGCAACAAAAGCTATATTACCATTAGAAAGCACTGTTTTACCCTGTGAATAACGAGGTGACCCACCGAATCGGGTCTAAGATGTTGAAAGGTGCAGATAATGTCCAAGGCAAGATTCAAGCATATTCTGTGGTCACATCCAAGGTGAAAAATGGCCATCAACATTTAGGTGTGTTTTAAAAAAAAAAAAACATACCCTCTCCAATGAGAACATTGCAAGGCGTTTTGGGAATTGCCTCCCCAGCAAAAGTCACTTTGACAACGTGAGGACCAGCTTGAATAGGTTTGTAGGTGCAACGGTAGACTTGGTTGCCTTTGTCTTCCACTGCAATTTCAGCAAGGCTTCTCCCCTGAGGATCCTCCACTTCCACATTCACATCACCCACACCAGCACCTGCAAAGGAAACAAGCCCCGCTGAGCCTTGGCTTCCACACTGCAACATGCCTGTATTTAAGACCACAGCCGGCTGTCTGGGCTCAGCCAGCTTGTGCTCTGCTAGCATTCCTAGGCACAGCCTAAATGTTGAACTTCTTCTGACAGCAACCGGACATTTAAGGGGGTGGGGTGGGCATGACAGGATGGTGGCACCTCCATAAAGACAAGCTGACAGGGCTCTGCTGCTCCATCCACTGGGTTTCACAACAGTATTACAGGATTGAGTACACATAAAGCCCACTTACCTACTGCTACTATTCTGTAGCACGCCCAATCAGCGACTAGCCCACAACTTTACCAGTCAGTTCAATCTCTCAAGCTTTGAAGCTGTTTAGATTAAGCGATCGGACAACATGCATGCTGGTCTGGACAAGGATCCTTCTCTGTTGGACTGTAAGTATTCTCTTTTGCTCAGACACCTGCTCCTCTCACATCTTATTTAACTCATCATGCAACAAAAACAGTTTTCCAGACACTTTCAGAAGCCAAACATGTCCTTACATGATTCAGACCACTCCCTTTTCCAATTAGAGGCTGAACATAACACTTCCCTTCACTATAACCACATTTAATTTTATATCTAAGCACCCTCAGGTAGAAGGCAATTTAAAATACACTACTCAGCATATTTCAGTGTTTAAATACTTCAAGTAACTGCCCTAAGTAGTTTCACATTGTTCTAAATGAATTAGCATTTGTAGCATCTTACTGACTCATTCCTCTAGGCTATGGCATTGGCCTAATAGCAGGCAACAAGCCACATGGAGATACCCTAATGAAGACTGTAGCCCTCTAATAATTACAAGAAAGGTTGAAACCAGCTCATCACTGAAGTATGAACTCAAAGTAGCACTGTGGCAGATTCTTTCGTAAAGCTAATTACAGAACACATTAAGCATTTACAGTTTACTCGCAGTTCATCCTTCAGAGGTGGGCATTTCACATTCCT
>NW_010540431.1:0-16701 GCF_000687285.1 Phaethon lepturus | reverse complement strand
TTCCTGCTTAAAGTGAGTTGGGGGAAGAAATCAGCCAGGAACTTGCCTGCTGCCGTTCAGCAAGCTCATGACAAATTTCTGGGTGATGCTCAGCTCCTTCCTGCCCCAGCTCAGCTCCATGCTTCAAACACTTCATACACAGCAGAAGCCTCCAGAGCAGCCCAACTATTGTTTCGCCTCTGAACCTGATGAGGCTGCAAATTCTCACCCACTTTTCAGTTAGGGTTTGTTTATTCCTCCATGGTTTAAGTGTTCCTCAAATTTGAGGAAGCTGGACAATTTCAGCATTCATTCATCCTGCTTACCTGCTGTGTAGAGGTCAAAGTAGGTAGGCTTGTTGGCAATGTTTCCTGTCGACTCCAGTCCCGGTCCCTTTGCTGTTACTTTGCTTGCATCTCCCTGGGCTTTGTCAACATTCACTTCAAATGGGCTCTTTGAGATGTGCTGCCCAGCAAACAGGACTGAAACCTAGAGACAGACAGCATCAGCTCCAACCCACCAGGCAGAGCTCAGTGTCACCACCACGCAGCCAAGCGTGGGGTCAAGCACCTGCGTTCCTAGCATGAAGAGTCTAAGCCTCAAAGGTGAGAGAGACCATGCAACCCACAACCTTCATCCTGTCCACGTAACTGCTAGCCACCTCCTTAAAGTGCTGCTGATCACAGGGCCAGCCACACTAGCAGGGATGCTTGAATCGACATGTGCCAATACAAGGCAGATCACCATCCAGCAATGAAGTAGCAGCAAGAGTTACTTTTACCTTTTCAGGCTGGCTCTGGGACCAGCCACTCAAGCAAGTACCAAGCAATGGGATTACCCATCATAAACCTGCTTCTGCAGGTGTCAGGCAATAGAGCTGGGTGGGGAACGTTCTCTGCAAAACCCCTACGGCGTACAAGATCATCAGCAAAGAAACGCCTTATAGAAACAACATGGTACTTGCCTCTGCACCTCTGTGACAACCCACAAAACTGGTTTCATGAGCTGCAAGAAGTGGCCCCATGTGAGAGGAGAGCCAGCTGTAGCACTTGATACCCAAACACCCACACACTTTCTCCCAACACACACACACTCCCTTCTCCCTTGAGAAGGGGGCAGCCCAATAGCTCAAATGGAGAATTAAGGCCACATCAGGTTACTTTTTCTTCAAGACGCCCAGAGTGGCTATTGCATTGTTAGTAAACACACAACCCTCACATTAACCAGCAGAGCAGCTCATTTAGCAAGAGTGCACTGGTTACTGACACACAACCTACCTTGTGAGGCCCAGTAACCCTTGGCACATACTGAACTGAATAGGTCTTGTTTTTGTCACTGGATGGTGTTATCTTCGCCTAGGAGAAAACACATCCATCGTTGAGCTGTGCCTATGCACACCAGCCTAAGACTTTTCTGGGTAGTGTTTGATACTGCAAACTATTTCCAGAGTCAGCAATGTCAGAGACACATTTCTATGGGAACAGGGATCCTTGCTACCTCCCCATCTCACACGGAAAAAATCCCATTGGTTTTGCCTTTACATGAGACGAAACAAGCTACTTTCTCCCCACTCCAGCCCTCTCCCTTGCTGTTAATTGCTCTACTAAGGCAGGCCAAAACTGAGGAGACGTTAAGTCCAACATACAGCTGTATTTTTCTGGAATGTTGTAACATGATCAAGTGGAGTACTTGGATGAGAAGTTTCTATAAACATTAAAACCCAGCATTTTAACTCAAAATGATTCATGGCATCTAAATAGCTGCTTTAGCCATTCTTGCAGAATGAGTAAGGGCAGACAGTGATTTAGTGATGTGTGTTATCTAAAAGCGTGTCAGAATGTACTTGGCCAGTCAAGCTAAAGCACTGCAACTACTGGACATTGGAGTTGTGTTGCTTAGTTGCAGATAGTGAAAATTTTTTTCAAGTTCATCCAGTAAGGCAATTATGAGGAAAAGCTTGAGGCTTGTACTTTTTATAGATGGTATTTTGCAACTTCTTTTTAGATTACTTATCTGTTAAGACCTCACTTATGAAAGATGGAGGTTACTGCAAAAACTTCATCATTCAGACCAGCTTTATGTTTTCCACACAAAATATTTAACATACATACTTCCTCCCTGTTTCCTTCTGGATCCTCTATGAAGACCATCAGGTCTCCCTGCCCAGCACTGATGGTGTCTACTGTGAAGATGGCAGGCTGTTTCACCATGTTCCCATGAGGCTCAATCCCTGCAAGGCAAATGCAGAGTGGCACATTAGCTGTTGCTACAAAACCTAAAATGTAGTTTGGAGGCTGCCCGCAAGCTGTCCAACTCATCCTCCTACACTAGTCCCCAGCACCAGCCTTCCTCAGGCTGCTGTGAGATGCCTGTTCACCATCTGCCCAGAGATTCATGCTCACA
Source organism: Phaethon lepturus (assembly GCF_000687285.1). NCBI lineage: Eukaryota > Metazoa > Chordata > Aves > Phaethontiformes > Phaethontidae > Phaethon > Phaethon lepturus. The sequence continues at coordinate 14,319 of NW_010540431.1, read as the reverse complement.
GTAACCCCCACTCTTACAACTACAAGCATTCTTCAACATTGGTTGTATCATTGGCACTCATCTCAATCTCTGGCAGAGTCAGGAACCCAACTGGCTTCTGGTTTTGAGTCAAAGCAAGTTACCCTGTTTGCCTGAGCAATGTACTGAAGATCTTGCCCACAGCTGGTGAGTGCCTGGCAGCTCACTGTCATCACCGACAGCGTGTAGGCTACGTGCAGTAGTTGCTCTTTAGGAGCTGCTCTGCTTCATGCAGCTAAACGCTGCACCAGTGCTGCAGTGCAGGAATGGCAACCAGGGAGGCAGGAAAGAAATTTTGGGAAGCCTTTGGTAAAGTCATTACCCTACAGCCAAGAGTGAAAGACTTACTTAAGCAAGACAGTTGTTACCTATACTGTCCCATTTTACTCCATTTTCAGAACTCCGCTGTACGGACACTGCTCAGATTCATTATTCTTTGAAAGCTGCTCAAACTACTTTGCCATAGTGAACACTGTACAAACAGCACGCAGGAACCTCTTTAAGCCACGAAAATCCTCCAATTCAGTGCCACTTCCACTTAACTCTTAATCAGTTTCCTTATTCCTCAGCACAGGGCCTGCTACAGCACGCATTTACCAGCAGGGTTTCATCATCTCCCTACACTTAGCCCCAGGTCATGACACCTGTCATGGCGGTGTCAGACTGAGTGGGCGGAAGAACTTCCCAAAGTTGCTGGTTCCGGACTAGCCCAAACATATATACCCTTCCTTCCAAGGGAATTACTCCTCGGCTTATTCATAAAACTGTGGGTCCATAGCACAATTAGTGGAAAGTGCAATGTCTGATAGATTATAAAGGAAGTGGTTGTGAACAACAGAATTCCTGAACTTGTTTATCTTCAGAAAACAATAACTTGAGAGCAATGCAAGGAAGATCATGTTTTTGCTAGGAAATCTGAGCATTCTGATAAGGTGTTAACAATTGACATATTCATTCTTTCAAACTAAGCCCTAGATTGTCATCTAGCTTAAACAGCTATAAATTCGCTCTGCGTATCTTCAGTCCACCGCACAAGCATTAGGATACGGTATTCAAGTTAAGTATCCCTCTTTCTGCAAGCTCACCAAGAAGGATAGCTTATCCTCAGAAGACAGCTTCAGACACAGCACTTTCTTAACCTACATTTCGTCTTCTAGATTTTACCCTCCCCTCAGAGATCTGCTTTCACTGGGTAAATGAGAACTGCTGGTGCATCAGCACTGATCTGCACAACTCTGTACAGCCCCTCTCCAGGCTCACTTCACATTGGGTCTACACAGAGCTACCCTCAGAGCAAGCCACCACAGTATCCAGGGTGTGATGTGCTACAATGAAGACTCATGTTGGGAGGTTATGAGCAACTTACATGGAAAAGCAATAATAAAAAAGCTAAGACCGAGGAACTTCACGCTTGACAGTCACCTTTTTCTGGAAGCATGAAGACCTGTTACTCATCTGTCCAAAAGACCCTGCCCAGTTGGGCAGTGAGCCCCTTGCTGCTGGAGTTGCCTTTTGGTTCTGACATATGTTAGCAGTCAGAATTGTCATTTGTATTTAGTGATTCCATTTCAGCAATTAACTTTGGAATCTTTCAAGAAGAGCTGCTCACCCTTTATAACTTCCATTACGATGACTCCAGAGCACTGTATGCACAAAAGTAGACAAAATAATTCCAGTTTTTGAAGGAATATGAACATGACTAAAGCCACACTTGCCAGACTGAGGCAGGTTGTTCAGTCATTACACAGTAAGTGAAGTATAGTAGTCTACGTATTTTGGGTCTGACAAATGTGTCTATGTATTGTGGTTTGCTGTGGAAGGCATCAACAAAGGACATTAACCCCAAGAGAACAAGTACTAACCCACTTCAGACTACAGTGACTGCTCTTCAGTGCAGAGATAACATCCATGTCCATTCATTCCACTAGTTAAGTTTCAATAGAAAATGAAGTTGGAAAAAAGCCCAAGAAAAACAGAAAAAAAAATAAGGAAAGTTTTGTTTCTTCCTATTACACTCTTGTACACTCAATTTTGAACCCCAAGAATTCTAAAAATCCTGAAGGACCAACAGCTGCCCCCAGAGTTAAAAAAAAAAGACAGAACAGAGAACTAAGTGTAATGCATAAGTAATGTCTTGCTACACACCAAGCACATTAAAGGTAAAAATCTGTTATTCATTTAATTGTGATTGTATTCCACTCTAGAGTAGAACCACATCAGAAGTTACAGGAATTATCCATTTAAAAGGTAAGTTAAAAATATAAATGCCTATGTAGATCTACATTTGCATAAACATCTATGGACAAGTCCTTCCAATTAGCAAACACAGCCTTTACAACAAAAGCTTGGCACTATTTAATGTTTGAAGGGTTACCAACCCACCTTTGTGCATGTGCAAACAAAGTATTCACACCTACTGATCAATCCAAATAACTTGTTTAGAATTAGCTGACCCTAATACGTATCTGCCATCAAGCCTGGGAAACTGGAGACTCTGCCTCTACAGAGAGCCTGCTCAGATACACACAGATCTAAAGATGTTTTTCCTCTTATAAGGACTGTTTTATCACGAGAAGCATTCACTGCTAGATCGATGACCATCAGCAGCAACACTGCTAGCTTAAATTCCACACCAAGGTTGTTTCAGCCCTGTATCATGCTACTTCTTTTCAGCTATGGACTGCAAGGCTGGCAGCTTGCAAAACAGGTTCAGAGACCTTGGGGAATTTACATGTTAGAACTAGGAGCGTCTTTTGGATTATATCCATGTATTTCTGAAACTAGGCACCACACCAAGAGTATACAAGTGAAACTTTGAAGTCAGTTACAGTAGGTCTGGAGTTCAACATAAGCAGAAAACCCCACCCAGCTTTCTGAAGAGTTAAATGCTCTGTGCAGCTTAAGCTCACAGAGTCCTTACCTCTGCCATAAGCTCTTGCTTTCTTTGGATTCAGTTTGGGTTTTAAAGGAGCTCCTGGTTTCAGTTTGGCTTTGGGGAACTGGGACAGGTAAGTCATTACAGAGTGCTCATCCACATCAGGGTGGATAATTTCTTCAGGGGTAATAACCTGAAAGACAGCGCAATTAAGTATATTGTACCAGTGCTTGGTTACCGTATGTCAACACAGAAACAGAGCTATGACACAGAGTCTTACATTTCAAAACCCCCGCATGCTAATGCGATTTCTTACATTTATTTTCCCTTTCATACATACAACTTCATTTATTATCTTATGGCAAGAAAATCAAGCAGCTCATTATGGTCCAAATGTGGTTTGGGGGCTTTTTGTGCCTTGGTTATAAGGGGTTCTCAGGAGGCTATGACAAACTAAACTGTGGCAAGGCAAGACAACAGTGGCTATATTCCCCCCAAAAAGCAACACTGGGATGACTGAAACGGAGAGAATTAGTAATTCATAATCCTGTGTGTGACAGCTCTGAACTGCAGTGCTTGCAAAGTGACACTTGTGACCAGTCTGTTCTCCTGCTCCCACGATAGAAGCTGCTCCAACAGCTTCAGAGCCTGCAGCACTTTTGTCCAACTTTATCAGCATGAAAACAATCTGGTTTTCAAATACATTGTTCTCTGTTTGAAAGTCATCTTTGCAGGTGATTTCCAAAGCCAGTAAGTTTTTCTTCTGTGGAATTCAATGCAGCAAAACAAACTCATTCCATGGGCTAAAAAGCAGGCACCACTACACACGCACTTTTTCCCCTACCCCACCTACATGCTGCAACACCAGCCGTCTTCAGCAGAGACACCTACACAAAATCTTACAGCCAGAGCTCTGAAATCTAATAGCGCATTTCATTACGATTTGCCCCTTCTCAGGCAATTTCACAAAGTGAACTGTAACTTTTGGAAGCGTCCAAGCAACTTTACCTGATTGTCTCAATCTAAATTCAAGCCAGTTGCAAGTACAAAGCTAACCGCTGTGCTTCCCACAGGCAGCCTGCACAGCCTTACCTGCGGCACACCCAGCCAGTCGTCCGCCTGCTGCATGGCTTCCCGAGCGTTGTCAACGGGTTTCTTTGGGTCCCAGGTCTCCCAGTCAGGGCACAGGCCTGCAAGGACGTTTCAGTTGTTAGGTGTTATCTGCAAAGGAGCTTCCCTAGCTGAAGAAACCACGAACAAACTCCACAGACACTTGTATTACACTGCTCTACAGAAAGACATTTGCAGAAGTAACTAAAACAAGATGAGCACGTGCCGCTCACTGAAAACGCTTGAGACGACAACCAGCATCTCCACGGGCCCTTATGGCACAGACAGCAACAGCCAGCTCAGAGAGACTCCCACCCACCTTGCCTGTCAGAGGGATGTATAGCTTTTCAGCCACGCAACTGCACTGCTTTAATTCAAGCTGGGCAAGACACCCTCCAAATTCAGCATGAATACCTCTAGCCAACCTGCATGAATACATTTAGCCAACATTTTCACTGGCTCTCCTGCAGCAAATTTGGAAAAGAAAGTTTCAGCTGCTTGCCACAGCACCCCAGCTTGCATTAGATGAACACCAGGCAACTGCACTACCAAGGCTGTTTTACAAGAAGGTGAGGAAACGGCCTTTTTCACACTTCATCACATTACTCGCCTTCAGCAAGCTAAGGCTGTGCTCCTTAACACTGAAGTTTCAGGTACCGCGCAGCTTCTGGCTGCTTTGTGCTCCCTCTGCAATCCTATTTCAGGAGAACACATGAAGCCTCCTGCTGCGCCCTGAAGTTGAAAGGCTCTTGGCACTTGCTGTGGGAACAAGTCTTTCTTGCATTTAGGAGCCAGCATTTGTGCCTTTGTCCCTTGCACCCAATACAAAGCTCAGACATGGCGCCTACAATAATGCCACTGCACATTCTGCTTTAGGCCAGTACTTCTCCCAGCCAAGTCATTTACAACTTGCTGCTTCCCACAGCTGGCCTCTTTGGACTCAGGTTTTCTTGAAAGCCTCATTCCCATCTCCAGCTCAGCAGTGAAAACCTCCTCCCAAAGGAACAGCAGAGCAGCCAAGAGGAGGACAGCAAGCAAGGAAAACACTGACCATCAGAGCAAAGGACTTACCTGGAGCACAGCTGTCAACAAGAGCCCCCAGTGCTTTGCCATCCTGCCAGTTTTGATTGAAGTTAGTGATTGGCAAGTAAGGGATTTTGTTCTGGATCCAGCCCAGCAGCCTCTGCTTAGGAGTCTGCTTCTTTGCATCATCATCACCTTCATCTTCCCACACTGGCATGGAAATGGAGTAGTGGAGGATAAGGGTCCATATCAGGCCAAGGATCAACTTCAAGTTTCCATCAACTATGGCTTTACTATCTGGAAGACAAAAGACATACATCTGCTTACTGCCCCCCCAAAAGGAAAGAGGCATGTTTTTAAAATACTGTGCCTGCACTCATGCCCAGGTAATCAGTGACGAGGCGACCCAGGTTACCGCAGGCACTTGCTCAGGCCGAGACACCATTCTTCATGCCCTGCATTAGACAAGAGGAAAGAGAGGAGTCCAAAGACTCCGTGCTCTCCAGCTGCCTTGAGAGCTCAGTGCTCTCCAAGGGCAGCGTGACTTGCCCTTGAAGCTTTACAAGGTTAAGCTTTGGAGAATCTGCAGTTTAAGATCTCTGGTATTTTGCATTTGGATGATAACTGCCGCCTGGCATTTTTAATAGCATTTGTATCTTATGACAGAGGCTAAACAGGATATGATGGAGTTCAAAGAGCAGCATCTCAGTTGGGGCAGAATACCCCAGGGCAAACCTAAAGCACCATTTAGGAAACTGCATTTATACAGCGCACCTCCCCACAGGCATCCACAGTTTGCATTAAAAATGGTAACAGAAAAAAGTGCTATATGATGAAGTCCAGCAAAGCCAGAGCTTGGAAATAGAACAAAGTCCAGATATATCATGACCTGGCTACAAACAGCAAAGTGGGGAGTGGAAGACCCATCAGGCATCCTTTGCACCATCACACTCCCACCTGCACAAAAAGTCATCCCTTCACACCACAAATTGAGAGTTAGAAGAAAAAGAAAAGCCAGCTCTGGCAAAACCATGCCACACTCCAGCCTAGAAAAAGTTTATCACCACAGTGGCCATGCCACAGCTCTATTTTAAGACACACCATGCAGCTGAGTTTAAGGCTGCTGGGCATCAAGATCAGATTATCCTAAGCAGCTGTCTGAAGGAGCAGGATATTTTTCTGCATCATTTTGGCTTTATGAAGTCACCTCTACAGTTCTGTGAATACTCTTGCAATTTACTTTGGTTTTAGTGAGTCACAAGTTAGATGCACTCCCTCTGAACTTGTAGCTGCTACTCAGGTTGCATTACACTTGTAACAGCTCCAGTTTGTCCCAGCTTAATCAAACCAGGTTTGTTCTGCAGTGTTAGGGGATGCCCTCAGCCCGACTGATCCTTTCATTCACAGAAACACCTTACAGCAGAGCATTTTGCTCTTCTTTCCTCCATTACAGTGACAGTTACTAAGGCAACCCCTTCTTAGCCAACAGAAGTTATAAGCAACCTGGAAGCTCTTGTCTGCTCTCCAGCTCCCAGAGCAGATGTTGGAGTAAAGACAACTACAGCAGTACAAACTCACTTTTATGCCACTGAAATAATTGTACAGGGATCTTAATGAGTCCTAGCTAGCAAAGGAAAAGTGTTCAGTACTTCAGTAGCCTTCTCCAGTTCAAATTCACACTGTTTATAGGTAGAGTCCTCCAAGCCAAACCTCACCATGCCCAACATCCACCGGGCATGCCTTACTTGCTCCTCTTCAGCTATAGAGACTGCAGCAGCAACCCAATACCATCTTGGTAATACCAATACAAAACCAGCTCCTGACTTGCAAAACAAGTCATTATACAGAATAGTGACCAAGAACAGTAAGCATGAGGGTGTTCCCTTTAACCCAATGCTCAGGCAAAGCGGTTAATATTTATGTGGTTTCACAATAGGGCAGTATGTCCTGAACAGATAATACTGTAACTTCAGACCTTGAACAGCATTTGGCCTTTCTGGATAGTCATCGTCTGGTTTCCACTCAGATTTTATTTGTATTGCATTTTCTCTAACATCAATTTTGACTAATCTTACAGGATTATGATAAGTGTCTGCCACTTAACTGCCCTCCAAGATACACAATGGATAGCTATGAGGTGATTAAGCCCCGCTGGGTTTTAATTACAGGTTCCAAGGTAAAAGTCTGCATCACGTCAGAGGTGTGTCTCCTAGCAACAACTAAACAGACAGTCCCTGCTGTTACCCATTTCCCCCCTCTTTCCAGTTGAGCTGCAAAGTGGTCAGTGGAGGGAAGATGCTCCCTTACAACCTATTAGGGTAAAGCTTTCTTGAAAGCAATGGTATCAGAGCAGAAGGAAGAAATGCATTGTACGCAAGAGAGAGACCCCAAACCCTGCTGGCAGGCTCACCACAGCACCCGAGCTCCGCAAGCTGGAATTAAGGGCTGGAGCATGTCAAAACCAGACGGCCAGTGCGAGCCCCCACCGCCCGCCCGCCGCCCGTGCCTGCGGCACCTCCATTCCACGCTCCCACGGCAGGACCACCCACTGACACCGCGGCGTGGGAGCACACCGCTGGCCATCGCATCCCCGCGCCAGAAACGCCTCCAAGCTTCGGTTTCAGATTTATACTGACATCGACATTTTTGCTAGAGTGGACGCAGTGATGATTTAGCGTGCTAGAAGTAAACTCATTTTAGAAAGCCATCCAGCATTCCCAGGGAGAAAAGCCAGCGGGACGCAGTCACCTCAAGCACGCTGCTACGCGCACGTTACTCGAGATAAGCAACGGCCCGTTTCGTATTTACGGCACATAAATAAAGTCTATATGTGGATGCGCTGCGGTTACTGCAGTAACCGGCCATTTGCTCAGAGCTTCCTCCAGCACCCCATTGCCACCTCCACAGGCACGGCTGGGCAGTGGTCCTCGACCTGGGGAAGAAGAGCCCGTGCACAAGACAGCTTCACACTGAGAGCAGGAATATCCCATCTCACCAGCCCCATGCAGGGAGGCCAGGCACGGGGCCGCTGCCCCGGCGACAGGAAAAGGTCACCACAGGAACGGGACGGCTCTTCCTCCCTAGGGCTGGTGCCATCCCCGCGACTGCATTCCGTTAGCAAAACCAGCAAGCTCTTACAGCCTCCCGGCTTCCGGACAGGCATAGGGATCTCATGAGGTAATTTCTTCCAAGCCTGCTTGTCGGAGGGCTTGTCTGCTTTCGTTTGGGGTGGGGAAGAGGGAGGGAGAAGAACTCCTGGGCAGGACAGGAGACCTTATCAGCACCCAGAGCTGCCCACACACCCTTCCCGCAGGCACCCCACTCCCAGCTACAGGGGATCCCACCAGCAGCTCAGCTCCTGTCTGGCCTGGGCTCGTGATCTCCATCACAATATAAAAGGACCCTCCAGGTTCAAGAAGAGACCAGAGTCCAGCCCAAAGTAGGCCTAGCTTTCAAGTGCTGGTGTGAAACTCAGCTCTGCCCAAGTGTTCAGACTCTCCAGGAGAGCCTCCGCTTTGGTGCTGCCGCCTTCATTAACCAACGGAAAACACTCAGTGTATTCTCTGCAAGGTCTCTCCGCCATTAAGATGCAAGTATCTGTTGACAGGTCTGGCACAAGGAACGCAGAGCTGGTCTGGAGAACCCCAAAACCCACTTAGTACAACCAAATTTGCAGGCATCCCCCACCACCTCCAAGTGCACACTGCCGGTTTAACATAGCCAAGATTTGGAACAGTGAAAAGAAAGTGTTGCTAATGACACTTAAGCACTAACAATCGTTACTGCAGGTGCTGCCATGTACCCCAGCTCAGCTGGCTTTCCACTGGATTCTCCCCATTCCCTGGTCTGCTTCAAGACACATTTTCTGGCCATCTCAGGCTGGAAAACAGATTATATGAACAGCAGATCTTGCAACAACGCTTTCCTACTATGAACATTACTTTTGGGCATACTTACTCCTCACACAATCTATGCTTTGTAGCTTTACAGCGCCTTTGAAACACCACGTCTCAATTACTCCTCTGGAGCTTATAGTAAGTTTACAGCACAGAGATGCACACTCGCGGTCAGCGCTTCGCAATGACAGTGCAAGCGCCCGTCCCCTCGGGGAGGCAGCTCCACCACTGGCAGCGCGAGCAGCAGCGCTTGGCATGCAGCTTCGATGAATTAGGTAGACGGGAACGAATTGTCTGCTTTCAGCTGAGATGGAGAGTGTGTGTTTACTCCATGGCACCAGGCAAGTTTCTGCAGATTAAAGGAGCCCTCTCCACGCAGGCGACAGCCACCGATCCCTGACTTCCCGCAGCTCGGAGGAAGCAAGCTGTCACATTTCATCCGCCAAGATAATTTAGCGGGGCTGAAAGAATTCTTTACAGCACCATTGTAGACAGCTTTAACGTAACCGTTTTTTGAAGAAAACGTCGTCATCTGCATAACTTGTGTTATTCATGTTACAATTCCTATGTTAATACCTGCAAGATGCACTTACACGCATGCCAGAGCGCACTTGCTCACTGCTTCAGTGTACGTGGTAGGAGATGCATGCTTTGGAGATCAAAGTTCCTGCAGAGCTGTCACGACACCGCACCAGCAGCGGATCAGGACACCTGCTGACGGCCATTTGACTTGCACTTTCAAAGGACAGATTTTTATGGGAAGCAGGAATCCATGCCACAGGACCTCTCACCTGCTCCAGACCAATACTTGAGAGAACTTCAGCTCAACTGGAAGCACAGACAACCAACTTTAGAAGTGCCATCTAGAACAGCCACAGGGTGAGGGTTTTGGAGGTTTTTTTTTTGTTGTTGGGGTTTTTTTGTTGGGTTGTAGGATTGTGTTTTGGGTTTGTTTTTTCTTTTCCATCCATTAGAACTAAGACTTTTTGGGCTGTTACATGCAAGTCCTCCTGACACTCAGCTGCAGACTCCGAATTTTTGAATGCTGTTAGGTGACCACTTTCAGACAGTCTGCAAGTTATCATGGCTAGACACACAGTCCTCAACCAGCAAGAAGCAGACAAAGCAGAAACATTCAAGTTCTACACTGTTCAATGGGCATTTTAACTTCAGTTACCCTAACTCTAACACGTCTTCCTCCTCTAGAAGGACCCAATGGCAATCCAACATCAACAAAACAGTGACCACCATGAAGCAAGATGCACCCATCACTCAGCTGCACGTGGACAGAATCCATCCGCGGGGACAGGCTGCAGTCAGCCCATTGCCGAGAGGTCCCGGCGCCAGGATGCAGCTTGACAGGACCTACACGCTGACTGCTGGGGAAAACCTGCCAATGAGACTTAAGCTGTTCTGCAGAATCAACACCAGCACTGAACAAGCAAGCACTCACTCTTCTGTAAAAAAAAAAAAAAAACACCAAAAAACCAAAAAAACACTATATATAGCCTACAACATTAAGTTTTATGTAGGAGTATCCTGCTTCTTAGTCAGCTATTAGGATTTAAGTGGCTGCCTGGTAGCATGAAGGAGAAAACAGGCTGAACCAGAGCTCGTTTGCTTCCCCCATCACACCTCTGAGTCTAGATTGTAGTTCTTACCCTTTATTATCCTATTAACTACATGGCAACTGGCCTGAAAAATGGATTATGGCAATTCCATAGGCTGGCAGCGCACACCACCAGTCTCAGTCTTGAAAAGGAACCAAGTTTTAACTGCTCAAGCTGATTTATAATTGTTGCTCTATACTAAATATTAATACGATATGTTACACTTGGACTGTTAATATCACACTCCTTAAAGCACAGAGACAGACGTTAAAGTGCCTAGCCTTCAGCCAGCAGTGTGACTAGCCTGAGCCAGCAATGTGACCAATTTGAGACAAACGTGTATCATTTTTACAGCTTGGGCCACAAAAAACTTCCCAACCCAACCTACCAAGTGGAAGACTGCCAACATTGCAGAGCTTAGTCCTCTGTATTTGCCTATCTGCCCCACGAGCAAGTGCCAGAACTGAAACCTGGCACTGATTTGAAGCTTGCAAATTTATCTACTCCAGTAGAGATGCCTAAACACTACCTGGAGTGTTGTGCTAGAGCCAGCAGGATGGTTAAAAACTCTCACTTGCTGTTGGCTCTTTAAATAGAGCTGTCTCAGGGCCTTTAAGTCACAATATCCATGATTAAGTAAATTCAGCATCTTTTGCCTTTAACCTAAGCACTTAGGATACATTACAATTTAGTTTTAGGCATCTTCTGAGCTGCAAGAATATTTATTAGACTTACAATCCATCATCACTTCATTTCAAGAGCTAGTGCCGCAAGAGAAATTCCTGTTGACCTCATACACCTTTCAGAACAGCTTCACTTGTCCTTCTTGAGCTTTTCCCCAGCCCAATGTACACCTTTTATTTCAGTCAGGTCTATACTAGAAGAAGCACTGTTTCCAGAGGGGGGAAAAAAAAATTCAGAAGATCTTGCAGACTGGAAATCCCCTCACTCCTCTGCTCCAAAGGGTTTCCAAGTTGCAACATGGAAAATTCCAAGCAGATTTTTGGGAAAAAGGGGAAAAAAAAAAAAACCCTTCTCCGTGAGGGCTGTCACATACTGGAACAGAAGCCCAGACTCCATAAGGTCTTCATCCTCCAAAGTACTCAAATTCAACTGGACACAGCCTTGAGCAACCTGACCAAGTTGAGCCTGCTCATAGTACATGGCTTGAACTACATGACCTTCATTAGGTCTCTTCAAAACTAAATTATTCTACAATTCTTTTGCTCATGTGCACACCTGCTTTGTACTCAGATTAAGGACAAGTACTACCTGAACTGTGGCAACACTCCTTGAACTCTGCCCTACAGCAGAGCTGCAAGTCATTTTCTGCTGGACAATTAGTGGAAACAAGATAAGCTACCACAGCAGACAGCTTCCTTACTAGATCGAGCTAGTCATGCAGACTGTGCGAAGTCTTGTGAAACAAATGAAGGACTGAGAAGGCAACTTCTGAGTAGTGAATTAAAAAAAAAACACAACAAAAAACAAACAACCACCAAACCCAGCTTCTTGGCTGAGGCGACAGTCAACATAGCTTATTCAGAGTCTGGGCAAATTCATCTCCAAAGTTTTGCTATTTGTCTTCACACATGGAAGTTCCACCACAACAAGCACTGATCTTTGCATCCAGCTTCTGTAAAAAGTAGTCACCCTCTCCAATCCTGACATCTTCCCCATTTACAATTTTGTTCTATGCATTATGGAGGAAGAACCCAAGGTATGTCCTTAATACAAAACACAGGAACAGTCTCAACAACAGCCCTTATTCTCTATTTCCAGACACAGGAGGAACTTTGTAGCGCACACGGTTCATCTCAATTATGGATCATTTATGTATAGACTGCAGGAATTTTAAATCCTGGTATAATGAAGTTTGAGTACTTCCCCACCTCTAATTATTCTCATTCTCAACTATTGATTAACAGCTATAGCAATTGGGGGACATAAAAATTAAGCACTCATTAGGCCTTAAATCTTCTGCAACAGTGAAAACTCCACATTGAATGGAGCTCTTCCAAAGCCTGGCTCCACAGTGTGTGCATGCCAAACAGAAGTATGCAGATGAGAAGAGGCTGAGCAAGCTAAGGAAATTCTTTGCTGAAGCATACAGTATGTGTTCACAGACTTACTGTGCCTGCTAAAGACATTAGCTACATTCTCTGCAGGGATAATATGTCTTTAAATCAATTACACAGGTTCCTCTTGTGCTTTGAGAACATACTGCAACCATTTCCTCCAGTGACCCTTAAGCACAGGTCCACCTCGCAGCTTCTCGGGGCTCGGCACATAGCTTGTCGCGCGGCCGCGTGCAGCCAGCTTACCCAGCGAAAGCACAGGCTGTGCCTATTGCCCAGAGCTGGCACCGGGGCGGTTGAACTCCGTCCCGTTTCGTGGATTCTAGCTGTGAGCTGCTACCCTCCAACAGCCCCGCGCTCCTCTGCGTCTCCGCTTCTCAGCGTTTGCGGTCAGCGCTGGGATCCGCAGGAGAGCTGTCCCTCAGCATCCAGCTTACCTGGATACCCGTGGGCTTACAGCTCACCCACTCCCAGCTGGGCTCCTGCACCACGCCAAGAGGCAGACAGTGGTCAGCTTCACTAACGAGCTGCAGGGTGTGCGTTGCCTGCAGAAGTGCATCTTCAGGAAGTGCAAGTGATACACCATGTATACAGCAGATCCACCAAGCTTTTTACGGGGTGAGTTTTTCAGATGAGGCATGCCATTTCACTGGAGGGTTGTAAGAAACGAGTGCTGATCTGGGCACAGACAGGAGGATGGGGAAAAAAAAAAGTTGGGGTTTTGGTTTGTTTTGTTGTGTGGTTTTTTGTTTGTTTGTTTTGTGGTGGTGTTTGTTGGTGGTGTTCGTTTTTCCCCAAGGGGACAGAAACCATTCTTCTCTATGCTTACCAGGGTATCCGCTTATTAAAAAGAAAAAAGTAAGACTCCTTTGTGTGACTCATCTTAGGATTTGAGATATTAAACACTACAATTCAGAGGTTTTCAATAGTTTTTGCTTTAACTGAATTTGAAACCATCCAGATCAGTCAGAGAACTCCAGGCCACTATTGCACCCATCACCCTGTACTGCCTACTGGTGCATGTTGGGCCTCTGGAACGGATGTCTCATGAGGTGGAACAGACAACTGTAAAAATAAGGTCAAATCCAGCCCTTTCAGTGTAGGCCTGGCAAGGAAAAAAAAAAAAAAATCATCACACAGACTTTTAATACAGAAAAGAATAAAAAGAATCAAACTAGTGGAGCTCACAGGAGTGAAATACAGATTAAAATAGCTCTGCCCAACTTCTTAATAGGCACCTGGAGCCCACTTAAGTCTCACATCCAGAAGAGAAAACCGTAACATGAAGCAAGTTTAAGCCAGCAGCATAACAACAACAACCAACGCAGCTTGTCCAAGAGAAAGTGTAAACCCAAGGGGGCTGGAAGGAGAAGTCAAGAATTTCAGTATTAGGAATTGTTCGGGTGGGTGGGGGAAAAAAAAGTCAAACTGTGGGTGGCTTAGCATGAAATTGCTTAATACTTTTAGTCTGAGTACACCTAGGGTTTCTCTTGCCTTAAGAGCCATATACCAAGTTACGGATATGAGACGGTAAATGCGTGGATCTGATGCTGAAGCAAGCACCAGGCAGGAGGTGTTAGAGCACATCCGACTCTTGCAGCCAGTGCTCCTGGGGAGCACCTCCAGCAGGAGCTTCACGCTGCCAGGACGCGATCAGCGGCGAGCAAGGACGCGCACAGAAGAACAGGAGCCACCATCCACCCCATCCA
>NW_010540430.1:6536-41639 GCF_000687285.1 Phaethon lepturus | reverse complement strand
CAACACAAACTGTTCTATGATTCTATGATTATGACAGAATACCTAGAAAAACAAGGTGAAAACCCACAAAACTAGGAGGTAAAACTTTTTGTAGAAACTATTCTCTAAGAATAATTTCTGCAAAGGATTCTATTCCCATCAGAACATCAAAGGTATCCAATTGCCAAAGGTGTTTGATGATATTAGTTAGATAGCTGCCTAGAAAGCTATCTATATGGTTGGAGGAATTTGAACAGGGACTCCTCAATGAGGGGAGGTGGATGATGAATACTTGTTTTTTGCTTTAGACTTGTTGGTCTTCTGGTCTTGATTTCATACTACCCTTACTACTCCTGCTCAGACGTTCGTTCTGTGCTACACCTTAGACAAAGAGGAGTCTGTATCCAACACTTCCAGGGTGCTGCAATATGCAGGTTAAGGCATGTACCTATCGACGGCTCACGTCATGAGTCTTCCAAAGGACTTCATGTCATGGGAAACACATGATAGTTTGAAGAGATGATAAAAGAGTTGAAGAAGGCTGGAGTCTGCAGATGGAGGCCTCTTAGCTTTGCTGCAGGGGCAGCTGCATTATGTGGCTCTGGAAAATAGAAGTACTGGACAAGTCTGAAAAATTATACCTTTTTTACCTCAGGTAAAATATCAGATACTGTGTTCTGGTTTTGACTGGGATTGAGTTACTTTTCCTCATAGTAGCTAGTATAAGTCTGTTTTGGATTTGTGCTGGAAACAGGGTTGAAAAAACAGAGATGATTTAGTTACTGCTGAGCAGTGCTTACACAGAGTCAAGGCCTTTTCTGCTTCTCACACCGCCCCACCAGCGAGCGGGCTGCGGGTGCACAAGGAGTGGGGAGGGGACACAGCTGGCACAGCTGACCCCAACTGACCAAAGGGATATTCCAGACCATATGGCCTCATGCTCTGCATATAAAGCTGGGGGAAGGAGGAGGCAGGCAGCATGTTTGGAGTCATGGTGTTTTTTCTCCCGAAGTAACAGTTTCACGTGACGGAGCCCTGCTTTCCTGGAGATGGCTGAACACCCGCCTGCACATGGGGCGTGGTGAACGAGTTCCATGGTTCGCTTTGCTTGCTTGCGTGGCTTTTGCTTTACCTGTGAAATTGCCTCTATCTCCACTCACGCGTTTTCTCACTTTTACTCTTCTGATTTTCTCCCCATCCCACCGTGGCGGGGGTGAGCGAGCAGCTGTGTCGTGCTTAGTTGCCGGCTGGGGTTAAACCACAATATACTGATACATACTGAGAAGGAGAAAATTCTCCATTATTTAGCTAGAGAGAACACTACTAAACCCATACGTGAGGCTATTGTATAGCTAAAGAGTAAAAATCCTATTATTAAGAGTATTTCCCTTAACAGATGAAAAGCTGAACACTCCTCTGCAGAGCGAAGCTGCCAAATCTGAAAATTAAATTCTAACACTACCTGTGCCTCAAGTGTGGTCTTTCCCTCATTACTAATTTTTCTTTAACCTGAAAAATGTCCATCATTCTTTTTGGTAATATGATAACTGCTGGAGATGGGTGAAAAATCTAAGACCTTTTTCCAAACAATCAGGTATAATCTGAATTCGCCATCCTGTGGTTGCAGTCCTAAAATCTGGCATCTCTGCAGTTGCAGAGAGGATGCTGATAACAGTAATAAGTTTTCAGGAGCTGCACCAAGCTGTTTTGTCCAGACTTGCCTATTGCATGTAATAAACTCAGTTCTACAAAAATCAAGTCATTACTGGAACTCCAGGAGTCAGGAGTACTGTGGTAGACTGCTAATTAATTTTGCCTCTGAAACTTTCAGTAATAATTGGATCAGGGAGTGACACATGCAACGAAAAGCAAATGTATCCCTGTGAAGCTGTTTGGACTAAGAGTTTTCTTAACATATTAATAGGAATTGGTTTTATTTTGGGAAGACAGTATAACTCACGTGTTCGTGTCCTTTTTAGACAAAATACAGGCTATTTTTACAACCTGTTTTTTCCAACTCCACCTAAGAAAAAGTTTTTACATTTGATGGCCTGTCTGAACTGTATCAAAAGGTGATATTCATGATTATAAGAGCCATTCCTTTTGGAAAAAACATACTGCCACTCCAAGCACCAAAACGAAGGTAACAGAAGGATAAAAAATAAGAAAGCTGTGGAGAGAAAAAGATGGGAAATGAAAAAGAATTCAATCAAAAGTCGCATCGGTAGTTGCTTTCTGTACAACAAAGCCTATTCAGTTGGGCCTTCTTCAGAAGCAAACTGAAAAACTTGAAGTACCATCTATTTGTTGGCTATTATGAATCAATGAGACACTATGTTTTATTTTCATCATGATAGCACCCACAAGTTTCAGTGAACAGAAGATGTCATTGCTTAGGTGTAATACATGTAATAAAAAGCATCCTCAGGTCTCCTTTTCCTTCCTCTACCCTAGACAAAAAGAAAAAAAAAAAAAAGTTCTTGAAGAACACTGGCTCAGGGAAATTAAGACAATTTCACAATCCCACAGGGCAAGTCTGCAGCTGAAAGCAAAGCCCTGTCTTTCCCAAATACACACTTATTCACTCAATTACATAAGAAACCTTCAAGATAAACAATTAGTAGATCTTCAGGTCACACTGTAGTGGAACAAACCCTATATTGTACATGGAAGATGTCTACCTCTGGTTACCCCCCCCCGCCCCCCGCCCCTATTTCTGTATTTCTCTCAGCACGGTCCTTCTGGGCTCCTCCATGACTGCACAGCTCTCAAAGAGGGTTAACACACCTTGCAGAGAGTACGATAAATTTAATAGCTCCAAGAAACCTAGTATATAGTACTTTCAACAAGCTAACTGTACTGCAGAAGAGCCCTAATTTCATCTTATCTCCAATACATATAGCTCAGCACTGCTTTTTTGTACCGTTGACCCAGCAAAGCCTGATACGGAGTTTGCTTTAGGGATACTCTAACTGTAAAGCGGGGCACTCAATGTGCAGTCTTCGTTATCAACTTCTTCTGATTGACAGGATTGACTTCTATAATAGGAATTCATTTGAAATCTCTGCCTATAGCCTTAACTCCCTAGCAGACATTGTGAACAGTTATCAGGAAAGCATAGCTTTCAACAATTACTGAGAACCAGTTCATGGGTGGGTAACGGACACAAAAAAAAGGGGGAAAAAATTAGATGTCTCATATCACTCAACAGCACAGGTCACATTTGAACTCAAGGCCATCTGACCTTTCATCCCATGCCAGACTAACAGCCTCCAGGCCAGGACACAAAGGCACATCCACTACAAGCCCCAAACAGCCTGCACTACACTTTTTAACGTTTCAATAATGCAGAACGCAGACCTTCCAGGGAACTTGTCTCTGATCAGCCCAGCAGTTCTGAGCACCACAATTCTGTTCATTTGCCATATGCAAAAATGCCTTTGGTCTCCAAGGTCAGGAGAAAAGGAAGATCAAAGTCAAGCCCCGCTATATAGATCCCAGAAGAGAATTTGTCATAATCCTGTGTTCCATCTTTTACCTTGAAGCATAGAGAAAATGAGAAAGGAAAGAAAATTATGGCTTAATAGTGTATGCAATTAGCAATCAGAAGGAACTCATCCAATAAATTTCTCCAGATATTGTATAACTTTTTGGAAGATATAGTTAACCCTCTCTGCTACAATCTGCTCATTTGAGATATAATATTTAATTACTTCTTGAAGCCTTGATGGCAATCCGGTTTGACGGCTTTGTACCCAGAAGGAGAGTTTCCCTCATGCGCATCCATAAAGTCACCCCACGGTTCTGAAACCTCTTGCGGGCATATACAAGAGCAGAAGTATTTGGGAAGTAATGGGATCACATGCCTGATACTCTCTATTCTTTACCAGATCCCTGCGATATATTTTGTTGAGTAAAGAGGGTTGTATTTACTCTTCGTATATCTGAACTCCAGTCCAAGAAAAAAGCTTGCTGCAGCACGTGATCAATCACAATTATGATGATCATACAGTCCAAGTTATGGTCTAAGCTTCAATGTCAATGAAGTATTGCTGACTTGCACTGTATTTTAGAAGAAGAAAGAAATGCAATTTAAAAAGAAGGGGAGTACAATGCTTGAATCTGAAAAGCCTAGATATTTTTGTGCATGCTTTATTCCTCTTAAACACCTCTGTCAATATAAAAGTCTTTGAAGAGCTGTATTTTCCATGATAAATCTTGTTAAATGAAAAGAAAAATGGCACAAAGTACAGAATTGCCATTTATGGGAGCAAAGAGAAAACTAGTCTGGAACTGTCAAATCACTGTATCTTCTGTTTGCAGGCATACCTGCTAAATCAACAGACCTAAGAACGTTGTTGAGTAACGTAGCAAAGCATTAATTTTTCCCTGTTTTCCATTCCTTAAGCTTCTACTAGGTTTGTGCTCAGAAGGATGCTGAACAGAGATGTCAGAATTGCATTCTGCATTTTAACTATGACTGTCTTTCCGCCCAAGCAAAAAAGTACTAGATTAAACTTATTAAAATGGCAGGTAAAAAGTAAAGAATCCTTGCTGCCATAGGTCAATCACAAAAGGAGAAAACATTTGAAAGCAAGCTCTTATAATGACTAGTAGCACGTTATGCGAGACAGCCACTATGATGAAAATGCTGAAATCAAGTTATTAATGTAAATAACAAAAGGAGAAAGTTGCAAGTATGACACCAAACATGTTGTAATGGACTGGGGTTAATTAGACTGAAGGAAACAGCTTGGGCCCTCCATTGTGCTTGAGCTGATGAAGACCGCAGGCAGTAAAGAGCACCATGAAAGGAGATGGGCATGCCATCAGGGCAAAAAGCTCTTATAGGCTGCTGGCAATTTTAAGGCAGAAGAGTTCACAGAAAAAAGAATTGGCTCTGGAGATTTTAAGGCCAGAAGATACTTGCTATTTTAAGACATGGCACTTTATTTCTCTAAAAATATGTTGATTTTGTGTGTGTGATTCAACCATTTGTATATTTCTCCAATATTAATAATTAAAAAATCCAAATGGATATGTTTTAAATAAATTATAATAATTTCAGATTAATATGACTTGATGATAAAAGTGAGAATAATAGGTAAATGTATATTTACCAACTACATTTACGTATTTAAAGAAAAGTACCATTTCTAATATTCCAATTTCACACCACATTTCCATGCATCAAGCCTCAGTCAGAAAAATGAGCAACCTTTCAGTTATAACAAAACTGGCTGAAAGGTCACCCTTTCCCCAAATTATGGCTAAATAGATTTAATCTCCTCAGTCTAGTATTACAGCCAGAGTAAAGTGTTTATGATCAATCCAATTAAAATGGTAATTTCAGGGGGACTGGCAGCTCTCCTAAACTGTAAAGAGTTCTAGTTTACTTGAGATCCCATGGCACAAGGTAATAAGGGATGTTTGCTGTTTTGTCATCGTAGTAATTTTCCATGATATTAAACTGGAACACTCGCACAAATATAACTGCAGATAACACACCAAAAAAAAAAAAAAGTTAAATATTTAATTTTAATGTAAATATCACATGCCACTGAAAACACATAACTGAGGTCAAAATATCTTTGCAGCATAGACCAGTGAGTGCACTGTATTAATCACAAGGAGCTCTGATTCAAGGCTATTCAGCTTGCCAAAGTGAGTGTCTTGTTGGGTCAAACAAGGTCACCCAGCCCCTTAGAACAAGTCATTGGAATTAAGTCATTATTTTTTGCTCTTGCAGAGTTTGATAGTGTAACAGACCCTGAAGCAAAGCTTTGCCTCTAGTTGCAATTATATAAACTTCACAGTTTTTACCACAAGTCCTCCTGAATGGTTTTGTGATAAGCCATAAGCATAAACCGGTAAGCAATTGTTGTTACAGAGATTTATTACTAGATATTTCTCTTTAAAAAAAAAAAAAGCTATTCACATTCAGTACTCATGCACAGGGCATTTTTAGGGATTTTAAAGGGAAACTGTCAACCTGAAATTTCATTTCCTTCTGATTACTTCAGACATACCCAGGAGCCAACAAAAAGGGTGAAGATTGGTTTTTCAACCATTCCCTCCTCTCCTCAAACCTTCTCTATTTGACTGGTGAATCTACCTTGCAAATTTGACTGTCGCTGCTCAGTTCCATGTTTTGTTGATTACAAACACCATGTGATTGGGCTCTCCGACGCTGAACACTTGAACAGACCTTTCCCTGGCTATGCAGAAATCAACAGAGCAATGTAAAAGTTCAAAGAGATTGCAGTCAAAAAACAGACAGACATGCACTCAAAGAAAAAGAAAGATGGTAAATGTCATCTTGTTTGTTATTGTTGCTCCAGGTCTACTGAAAAGAGCTTTCAAAAGAAGTATTACTAAACAAGTGGAAAAGCCTCCCAAACGACACTAAGAATTTTTCAACAATGTCTTCTTCCAAGTAATACATGGTGTTTAGAGGTTGCTGCAGTTGGACTTTAGTGAACTAAAGTAGCAACTGGTTTTGCACTTAATCCTGAAGGTGGTCAGATGACAACAGCAAATTCATGAACATGATTTTGAAAGTCAAATCTCTGTTTTGCTTGCATGGCAGTTTCTGCTGAGACTGAAGCCTGGCTACATGTACCTGTCTCAGCCTCCAGCTAAGTAGCTGAGAGCAGGACAGCTGCAAGAGGAAAAAAAAAAACAGTCTGGACTGCAAGTCCCTTCAGAAAAGCAGAGCAAATACTTAGATTGCTAGCTTGCACTGAAATCAGCACTGCTATGGCTAAAACTACCCAAGCCAACTTAATGTGATTACACACTAAAAGCTTTTAGCAATATAGTGTTCACATACCATTCGTCTTGAAATACCTAGAAAAGTGGTGACTGCAGAGCTCACCCATTTGCAGGGGGACACACTAAAATAAATGTAAAGAAATCTGTGCCAATTTGCTGAGTGAAGATGTATGCAGCCAGCACAGCAAGGAAATCGCAAAACCTTACATTTTAATGTCACCAAATATAGAGGCAGTAAAAAAAGGCTTTCATTTTCTGTTAAAGTTCTTAAAAATCTAACCAAGCAGTTAGCGATGTAAAAGAAGGCCCCAAACTAAAGGAAGTTACTGTCTAAATCCTTTGTTAAATTCAGTAGGTCTTAAAGTAGGCTCTCACAAGTGGCACATTATATTTCACAAATCCTTTAGCTGTTTTGTTTAGCGATGACCTGTCTGAATGTTCAAGAATTGCCTGAGACGTTGGGTATGCTCATAAGAGTAAGACATACAGACGGGACCCTGAGCAATACACAAAGTAGAACGAAGGAAGGAATTGCCGTCCCAGTAAGATACGAAGTCTTTAGTTTAGGACAGACACATCAGGAAGACAGCTCCTAAAACCACTGCTCTCAGCTTTCAGCAGTCATTTGGCTCAAAAGTCCTCCAAAAGGAGTCCAGAGTAAGAAACCAATCTGCTTCTGATTCTTAGCACCATTATTTTTTAAGATGCAGTGCTGGGGAAACAATATCACAACCACCTTGACAAAACATGCATCAAAGAATTGGTAACTACAACAGGAACAGAGAGAAAGTATGCAAACGAAAAATGAACTCACTGTGTCTTCAGGAAGCCTGAAATATTCTGAAAGTAGTAGTGTAGGCATATTCTTATTTAAACGTACCCAGTGCAGCAGATCTACATTCAGCATCTGTGTGAGCAATGACAAGAATGGAGCACTGGGGATGAGACTGTCTGAGGGACAGAAACAAGGCGGCAATATTTTGGCTCTGAAATTTGGGACATTATGTAGCTAAAGAAACTCAATATTATTGACTGCGCTAGTTTCGTGGTGGTTGACCTCGGCTGTAAATATATACAGATATAAATTAAAAAAAAAAAAATACCCCCCAACATTCAAAGCAGTTAAATGACGCCAAAAAGATTTCTGCACATCTTCGTTCGTTCATTACAACGGGATCTGCTGCTGTTTCTATTAATACAAATCCTGTATGCTGGTAAGAAGACATGGGCTAGCTTCTAATCAGCTGAAAAATTACAGGAAGAAGCAAGATATTCTTAGGCAGATTATAAAATTAAAAAGCTCAGGTGAGACATCTTTTTAAAGGTTTTTTTTTTTGCAAAGAAAAAAATTACCCTCTTTTCTGTGTAGCAGGAAGATACAGCTGTGGTTAAAAGCAGGAAGTTAAGAATATCTCAGGGTTTAGACAGGATTTTTTTGACATTTAAAGAATTTTGTCTTTCCTTCTTTTTTTCTGATGGTAGGTTTCTTTGCCAATTTTTTTCTTCTAGAGTTAATAATTCCCTGGGTTACCATACTGTCAAGTGCTGTGCTGGGTATATGGATAATTACTCCTGTGGCTATTTGGACTCGAGTATTGATAAAGCTTTGACTGTTTTAAGTACCCTCCATTTTTTATACTGATACATCTTTGCAGATCTTTGTTGAAATGCAACATTCCCCACACAGAAGCAGAGAGCCTGACAATGTAATTTCTGAGATTGTTCCATGTTTTAAAAAATCACGTAAACACGATCATCGTGCCTGCCTTCAGTATTCACCCAGGATTTAAAATGTGTGCCAGCTGGAAAACAGGAAAAGACAGGAGTGGTAATGGATTGAAAAGAACCATGAAGAAAGCTTTGCCTGCGTTACCCAGAGACCATCCTCAAATCCCAAGGAGCCTCAGGAAAAAAATGAAAATCCAGGAAGAAATGTAATAAAAAATGGTTCTATGGAACCATGTGGATTTGGGGGATAAAACCCAACCAGACAATTTGGATTCAGACCAGGACTCTCAGAAAAAGTGTTGTCATTGAGTTGAGGACCAAAGACCACAGTCGGTTCTGTGGGTAGACAAGCAGGGGATGTGAAGAAGACCATAAAAAATGAGAAGCCAAGGACGAGAGACAGAAGGATACACTGCTGTCACCAAAACCTATGGAAGGCAGCTGCCATTCACCACACTGGTGTGGATCTGACCTTACAACGTGAGGACCAAGAGACTGAAGAGATATTAAATCATTTTTTATGAGTAAGGTAGATTTGTACCAATGTTATTCAAAGTCATCGATAAAAATTTAAAAATCAGTGCTCATCTTTCATTAACAGCAGGTTCAAACCATCTGCAGACAAAACATTTGAGTGAAACAACAAACGAAAGATTTCAGGAACTGCATTTCTGAACGACATCTCATTTATAACCCATGTAGCAACATTAGTGTTTCAAAGCAGGTAAAAGGACATCTTTATAAAATATATCGCCAAATACCCAGAAGCTCCTCCAGTTTTACTTCATGCATATGGCCTTTCAGCACTATAATTTATATTTCTACTGCTCTCTTGTCCAGATGGGCTTTTACAATATCCTTCTCATAGCTCTCCAGGTGTTGCAAATAAATAAAACACTTTATTTCAGGGAGATGAGAATAGAGTAGGTACCAGTGAAAGTTGCCAATACATGTATTTTAGCAACAGCCATTATAAAAATGTATTGCAATATTTTTATTAGGCATGCCAAATGATTCTGTATATTATTCAAATGCCACAGATGACAAGTAAACCACAAAAATTACTTTCAGTAAACTACTGAAATCAACAGTTGACTGCAGTTAATGCTTCTGTCACTGTGTCAAATTCAATAAAGAAACTTATGGACTATTAGCATTAGAATGATAATTTGCCAGCATGCCCTACAAGAGATACTAATATTGTGCCACTAATATTAACAACCACCAAAAGAAATTCAAAAGGTTCAGTGAATTTCTACGTGAGCAAATGGCCATCCTTTCACAGAGATTCAGGAAGCAGAAGAGAGTCTAAGTTTGTTGCATGAATTATTTGTTGCAAACCATTTATGACCTCTAGTCTACAGTATATTAATTATTCACACAACTTGTTCAGAATGAAAAAGGATGGAGCATGTGAGAAGTGACCCTGAATCCTCAGTAGTCTCACACAAAGCAGGCTCTGCCCACGATCACGAATTCTCCCGGATTACTGGGAGAATATTAAACACTCCCGTCTTATTATTTGAGGCAAAACACACATTTAATGTAGGAACTATTCTAATTACTTGAATGTACTTCTTGAGACATGAGACTGGTTTTGTCCACAAAGGCTGAGATCCATAGGAAATATTTCAGAGATGCCTAAATCTCCTTGTAACTATGCCCCAAGTGACTAAGCGGGTTGGTACTCTTCAAGTTCTTTAGCGCCTACCGTAGTTAATAAAATAAATCCAGTAGCATTATCCAAATCCACATGTCTATACAAACAATTCATTACAATTTTTTAACTGAAAAGGCCTAGTGATATATTAGCAGGAAGAAATGCAGATCAGTGAAGCAGCAAAAAACTTCAAATGTTTCACATAAAGCATACCACGCATACCACCTATGGCACTTCAGAGCTCTAGATTTCAAATGACTGTAACCTTATGCTGCAAATTCAATTAGTTGTCAATAGAAGTGTGGATTTGGACAGAAACTTAACTTTTGAAAGGTATAGGTAAAATTAATAAACTACACAGAATTGTAAACTTGACCAAAAAGTTGAATGTTCAAAAGAAACTCAGTGTTCCAAAGTATAGGAAGAAAGCAAAAAGACAAGATTCAGCCTTAAAATATAGGATTTAACATAATCTAAAAAATTAATCTAATATATACATGCGTTTTCATTAGAGACCATAAACAACGCTAACTGCCTTCAAATTCTCTCCCTCCAATCCTGTTGGAAAGAAAAGTCAAAAACTTAAATCTAAAATGAATTAGGTATATTCTTTGCTAAATAAGCAGCTAGGATTTGGACAGAGAAAATCAAAGCTGTGAAAAAAAACATTCAAAGGTTGAAACATTAATAAAGCCAAGGTCACCTGAGAAATGTTAATCCCGTACAGTGTTCAGGTGTCACTCGTGATGATTCCTACCCTTGTCATTTATAAAATGTTATATAGATATATCTTTTAATACACATTTGTCGATATGTGCATACACATACACACAGAGCTACCTATGCCCTCGAGTCTTAGGGCTATATGGGATCCAGCCTCAAACTTTCAAAAGGGCAGTCTTCACGCCCTAAACCTGTGAGAGCAAGTAGGAAGAGAAACTGGCACGGAGTTTTGCATCTATCTGAGGTGTTTTCGAAAGAGAAGCACCATTATTATTTATATTTCTATGAGGGCTGGGGGGTAATGTTTGGGTTTTTTGTTTTCACACAGAAAACTAAAAATAAGCCCTTAGAGACGTTATAATCTGAATAGACAAAGGGAGGAAGATGCTATACAACCACAGAGCAGTGAGATACACAAACGTGACTAGCATGTAACAGTTTATGGAATAGTTTTGTTTTAGGGTAGTACGAGAGAACTCGTGTCTTTTTTAAAGAAAAACAATGCTTCTTTTAAGTAATGCTAATGCTCAACATCAGGCCAAATGAATATGTGTTTGAATATAATGAGTACTCAGTCAATTGTATCATACAGCAAAGTGGTGTTTTCTACATTATTATTATCACATTTGCCATTATACTTTACATAACATGTAAACACAAAGAGCTGGCTTAAGAGAAACACAGTTTTGCTCCATTTAACTAAGCACATTTACCAAGATTATTGTTTTTTGACCCAATTAAAAATTATCATTATAATTCCTCTATTCCAGTGCCAAAAATCACATCACATGATGGGTAGCATGGCAGTATGTCTTAAAATATTACATCTTTATTTTCCCTTTGTTCTATTTAGCATTCCTGAAAAGAAGTCAGCCCCCATAGGGCACTAGTTAATTTGAAAAGAAATGGTAATTCAGGGAGTTTGGAAATGAATAGATGATTCGGCAAAGGTACCTCCTCACCTCTTTTGCCCTTATTACACAGTAAAAAGGGGGAATAAAAAAATCCTGTATTTACAGGTGTAACACTGCTGTCTACCACAGTGGAAGTTTCCCCACAGACTAACAATGACGCTGCAACTGAGCTAGAGTTTTTTCTTAAACAAGGCTGTAATTGAATCTGGATGCCTCTAACATCCACCCCTTTTAAAATATACCTGGATACTGTCTATAATTACAAGCGGGTATCTGGTATTTCTCATTTTGACACAAAGGGCACAAAATAAAAGTGTGCCTTACTATGCTTAATTTTATCACATCAGTTGCTACTTTCAAGCCACCTTGTGTTCTGAAATTATTTCTATGGCTTGTCAGGGAGACTTTATGAACTCAACACCTAGAAATCACACTTTGAATGTGATTCAAAGGTCATTTCTTAATTTCTGGGGAGGATGAGAAATGAGAATGAAATACATCCTAGCCTTGCAAAGCATCAAGTAGCCCAACGATTGCCATTTGGGCATAATACTCATTACAACAGTATTTGTTCACTGAGGAAAGGTAAGATTTTCCAGAATCATTTAGGAACGTGACTTCTATTGATTCTGTTAAGTGTCAGTGTTGCTTTAATACAAACCCATATTTACTCTTTTCTCACTCTTTCTTTTACGGGTCCAAATAAGATAAGGTCACACAACAGAGACCACCACAATAAAGTCATCCATTGTGAGCTGCTTTTTTTTTTTTTTTTTTTTGTCGAAGGCAGTATTACAAGAAATAGTGTCTGTGGGCACGCAGAATGAGAGCAATTCTTAAGGGGTGGCTGGGCGCACTGCGTACATGCACATGGGCGCTGAACTTGATACGGTCGCTGTCCATAGGTTCTCCAGAACTTCAGGAAAGTTTGTGAGTACACTGTTCTGAAAAGCTCGTGCCAGAACCGTACCAGGAATTAAATGATCCAGATTAAGACCTGACTGTTGTACATTCGTGAGTATCTCACACCCAAAGCAATTACTGTGTAGAATACGACAGTGAAAACTAAGATGAACTCTGCATCCTCCCAATAAACCTTACAGTAGGAAGTTTTAACATTACAGGAGGAGTGTTTTAACATTTTCTAACTGCCCTTTCCTCTTTTCTAAGTTGCTGTTTCTCCTTGAGACTTTCACAGTCCCAGGGACAGCTTCAGACTCTTCTCCTGCACTATGTTTATTCAATACAGAGACAGTTGCAGCACTGTGTGACTTATCACAATGAGCCCACAAGACTTGCATGTTAAATATTGACTACCAAATAATTACAACAAGCCATTCACCAGGAAAAGAGTGAAACAAGTGGGAAAAAAAAACACACTCAAAAAACAACTGATAAGCTGTGTGAAAGCATTATCTCATCTCAAAGGACTGTCCATAAATAGAAAACTAAATTAGTCTCTTGTTCCCTGAATTAGTGGCTCAGCTTCAAGAGATAAATTAATCAAATAATTCTAGAGAGAAAATAAGAAGAGTAATTTCAAAATTCAGACAGAGGGTCAAGAGACTGTCAGTTATGGACTTCTCATCCTTACCTGGTTTAACAGTAATTTCCTGAGTTAAAAATCACTGAAGACTTTCTGTTATTTAAATTGGCCTTGAGACACATTATAAACACATAATATCTAATCCTCTGACCAGTTAGTTTCTCATTTCCTCTATATCTTTGTACATCACTGACGCTAATGGTCCCAGAGTGGTATAAAATGGTGCTCAGTGAAATGAGGCTGAGGCTTGGAAGACTGTGCTGGTGTTGGGGGCTCCCTGCTAATCCAGGCACCTGAAGCTGAAGACACGCATTTGCTGATTAGGTCCAAAATCCATTTAAAGTCTCACTAATGCTATGACACGCATTGGAAATTGAAAAGTTTTAGTATAGAGACAAAATGTAATAATCATCTTAAAAAGCTCAATTTTTACTCTTTCATCAGAATGTAGCTGACCACAACTTCCAAGTTTACTTGAGCTTGAACTAAAAACATCTTAAACCATCGCTTCAGCCAGAACAACCCCTTTCCCCACTTGTTACGTTCAATCTTATCTCACTGTGGTGGGGTCTGCCTTCAGCAGAGCACTGCTCCTGCATATGGCAGAGAAACTGTTTTACAGAGAAATGTAGTTTGGCAGGGAGGTTCATTTTTTAACCAGTCGCTCCACTGGATGTTAGAAAACTATAGAATACAGTTGAGAAAGAGAAGGAAACTAGAATTATCCTCAGCAGAAATATCACTTTATAGTTATCCCGGGTTTCCAACAATAGCATACTTCTATGAATCTAAGAAAGTATTCAGACAAAAACAAAAGGAAGGGACTGATTCTCTTCAAGGTGCTGTTCATGTGAAGTTATTGATATGACTGGAGACACAAAAATGTAAAACTTGGCACCATTGTGGGAGAATCAGCCTGGAAGCTGGCAAACTGAAGGAACCCCTGAACGCTTGGTGCATGTTTTAAGGAAATGCACAGTGCCAAAAAAGGAGTGTGACTGTGTCAGGTATGTGGTTTATAGTCACAGAAGTACAAGCTTTGCCAGAAGCCTTAGAAGCATTTTTGTTGCTACATTAGATGGGAATTCACTCTGAAGGTTAAAAAAAAAAAATTGTATAAAATACCAGTCTCCAAAGCAAACCTCACCAGCACGGAACTGTTGTACAGCTTCCTCCCCAAATTTTGTTCTTCCAAATGCATACGTACATGCAACTCCTCTCTATATACTTTGTGATGCTAGCCAGAACTGAGCAGGGAACAAGAGATGGAGTTATTCCTTCCCTTTCCTCTGTGTTGATCTCTTGAATAAACTGTCATTTTCTCCAGCAGAGCACACCATCCACGTCACTCCAAAGGAAGACACGGTGTATAGCCCCATTTCATATGTACTTGCTAAGTTTCTTAGTGCAGACTGAGCAGGACAGCTGGGAGTGTGCAGTTCTCTAATCCATCCACCTTGGCTGCTGGCTGGGTTTCTCTTCTGAGCATTCAACTGACTTATTTTGGTTTGGAAAAAAAAGTTTAGTAATGTACAACTTGTGTGTTGAGTCACAACATGGGGCAGCTCCGTGTGTGCTACTGATGGTTATCCAGCTCCCTGCTCCTGTCGGTGCCTTAGAAAATCTTTTCCAATGAATCCTCTCTTAAGTAATCAGTCTGCCAAATATCAGTTGTCTAGAAGAACTTGGTTTTTAACAAAAGGTCAAACAAAATTGCAATGAAAACCCTAGGGATACTTGCAAAAGGTCACTTAAGACAAAGGGGATTCCCAGCTGAATACAGGTTTCACCACAGTGGGTGTATCTTGTGGGCTACCTTTTCAGAGGAAAGCTTTAATTCATAGTCAGAATTATTGCTTATAATTTTCTGCGCACAGCCATCTGTACAGCCAGTACAGGAAACAGTCACATCCAACTATGCGACGTGCAGACAGACACTCAGGCCTCCAAATTAAACACTCTATTCCACAACTGCATTACTTATGATGGCAAACAAAGTTGCAATGCCATGATGTCTGCAGAACTGTAGTGGCCTGTTTACACGAAGACTTGTCCTCAGGAAATGTATTTTCAGTTCTATGCTCATTGAGCCGGACGAATATCTCCCAGTGAATAATTTATTTGGTTAATTTAGTGCCATCACTGGTTTACAAAATTTTTTTCTGTTGACTTCTTTGGCCACTTTGTTCATTATTTGAAGTTACAGAACAGATGGTTTGTTCACATATATTTCTGCCTAATGATTGCTCATAAACTCTCTATCCTGGGTAGTGCTTTGAATATTTGCTATGCAGGCTCTGTGACTGGATTTTTAACTCACGTAGTGCATGGACTGGATTCCCAACTCACTCTGTTTTTCTTTAAGCTAACTAAATATTTTCCCAAATCACAGAATATCTTCAAGAAAGTGAGGGTGAAAGTATCTGGTTTAAAACAAAGCTTCTTAAAGATATGTACAACTCTCAATTTCTGAATAGTCTAACTGAAGCTATGAAAATTCAGACATTTATGTACAGATATTTAAGTACTTGACGGGATCGAAACCTGTATGCAAAGGGACTGATGAAACTGTTTACTAAGCAAAATGAGACTCAACAAAACATTTAGAAAAAGCAAGTAAATGGAATAAAAGATGTTAACGAAATAAGCAAAAACTAAGAAAAATTTTACTGTTATTGCCAAGGAGAGGGTCAGAGCTGCTTTTAACCGGAGCAATGACAACTCTCCTGGATGATGATGAGCCCTTCAGATGAATGGCATCTGTTTAAACCAGGTAAGAATTTGGACAAATTGGCTGTTGTTGAACGATATACAAAATCCTTGTAAAAAAATACCTAGTAAGCATGATTCCTCAATAAGTCCGTGTAAGAACAAACAACAGTGATCCCATCAGGCTTACATTTTACTACTAATGATGTGTTTATAGGTATTTACCTCTGCAGTAGTTTCAGAGTCTGGATCTTGAATTGCTATTAATGCTTTTCTTCACTGATTAATAAAGAGTAAAGCTATTGAGATGTGAGGTTTCCACTTGTTTTTATATCAGTGAAACATTGCCATCTACAGGACCTACAGCACAGAAGCTCTCCATTACTTGAAGACTAATATTACAATTGAGGAAATAAAGCCACTGAAGTTGAAAACACAAGTGTCCAAAATTAGCCCTGTGTGATCAGCCTGACAAACTGCTATTTTACAAATTATCCAGTAATAGTATGGCTCACCAACGAACACAGTATATTAAACTACCATCTAGCAATTTATAAAGATGAGGGATTTCCTTTAATCTAGCTGAATTATGCATTAGGACAAAAAGAAATAATTATTAAATACAAGGGTCTTCTGATTTAGTTGCTCACCATAAATTGACATGTTATGTTTTCATACCATCATACAAAATTTTTATAATTTTCTCTTCTACAGACAATTTAGAGAAGTCTTTCTCAGCACCTGCCTGTCTTCTCGGCTTTGAAAAAGGATTTATGAAACACAAATCATTATTCACTGCACTAGACTATGCATATCCCTTGACAAGTACTAAATATACTGTCCAGAGAGCCAAAAATGCACACATGGAAGTGCTTAATTTTAGGCAGCTGCTTAATTTCAACTGTGCTGTTTATCTCTGCCCTAAAGACATAGTATTTGTGATTTTCAAGACGGCATCGATTCATTTGGAGACCATAGTGTTCTAGAGTTAACTCTGAAACTGGTTTCACAACATTTAGCATTCTTCTAACGAAAGAAAATGTTTTCAGGGCTCAAATGCTGTGTTAGCTGACCAAGGACCCCAAGGAACACCACAAATGGGGGTGATACGTTACTGAGGAGCACCGAATTAGGGCTGCTTCATTGAAATCTCTTTTAGTGTGACAAGGAAGAAAAACAGAATTAAACAGTGATCAATAAGTGCTGGAAAAAAGCTGGAGAGGTCATAGGAGGTAACTCGAAAGAAATAATCTATTGAAAGTGTGATCTTTGATGTCAGAAAAAGTGGTTATTGACTTTAATTCAAGGAAGACAGAATGCTGCAAGACGTTTTCATTTTTGGGAATCGAAGAAAAAAGTAAATCAGAGAGGAAAAGAATCATCAGCAGTAAAACAGACAAGACATCTCAAAAATGAGACTGTGGTGGGTTGACCTTGGCTAGCTATCAAAACCTTGCCTAGCTACCAAAACCTTGCCACGCAAACCCAATATCTGGACACTTTCTATGGATGCAGAAGAGTCATAAAGTTGAACGTTAGTGCGCTAAGATGGCTCTTTAGCTGTTGGGAACTACTAGATGGATTTTGCCTCCTTAATTTATACATAGGGGAAAAAAAATGCACAGCTAGTTGAAAAAAAAAATTTTAAAATCACATTAACCCAAACTGAACATATTTTCATTTTTCAGTTCAGTGGCCAAACTAGAAAATCAATTATGTTCACAATTCTATCTAGATATTCTTAGTCCAGGAGACAAATTTCTGGAGCAGAATGGGGAGGAAGGGGTAGTTATGCTACATGCAGAGGCACATTCTGGTTTCAGGTTTCTCTTCTGGCAGCTTCGCAATGGTCTAGTTGAGACAAACAGATGATAAAACAACTGATTTATTTCTATTTCAAAACTGGCAGTCTCCCATAATTAAGGATAGTAACAAGGCTGTTGGCAAGGCATTGTCAGCATTAAGATATTAAGATCATTAAGAGACTCCAGATTAAGCTGGAGCAGCTGAGCTGTGAACAGCCAGCCTCTGTAACAACGCCGAAGATGTTGAGAGCACAAATGTATATGTTAACCTGCCACTTAGTTTGCCCCGTCTGACTCCGTATTGCTGCAAGCAGCTGGTATAACGCTGTAGGTTTCGGAGAATGATGCAGAAGAAACTCTTCTCTCTGTCACAGTCAAGGATTGACAGACACGTTTGGAGAATATCCCTCTGCAGTGTGGAGTCCTGGGAGCTACAGCAATGATGGGATTCGTCGCTACGGCAGCTTTGACCAGGGTACTGTCAGTAACTACCTTACTAGGACACAAAAGGAAGCAAGTGGCTATCTAGGTATGAACCCTTAGATAACCATGGTAGTAGCCTCGGTCACGATATCTAGAGGGTATGGTGGTGGCAGTGCTCTTCTCTCAAGGTGAGGCTCTGCTGTTACTAAATTAATAGCAGAAAAATGATAATAAATTAGTGTCTTGAGAATGCTCATTGAGTCTTTTCAGGACCATTTTATTGCCCTGTGTAAAAACTCAAGCCCTTATTACCAGGAATGTTGATTGATAGAAAACAAATTTTAATTTCAGGTTTGTGCTGATTTTAATATTTATAATTTACATGCTGCTTAAGAATCACCACTTGTTTAAAAACTATTTGTGAATACACTTCCATCTCAGAGTATATTTCTTGTGGATGACATATCTCAGTATTTTGAAATTATTTGCAGAAGAATAACAATTTAAAAATTATGAAATTTGCCACTGTATGGCATTGTTTCGTTTTTGCAACAGTTTTCATTACGCTATAGAAACAGTAATTATACATTAACGAGGGGCTAAAATCCTCTAGGCCCTCGTTTGCATAGTTGTAGGCACTTAAAAACACATACTCAGAGACAGCTGCCACCTCTGCCTCATCAAAATCTCCCACTTGGAAGAGATAATTCTCATTGTGCCCTCATGTGGTAAGGACATTCGTGCTCAGAGGAACACGCTGAACATCACATGGGTGTCTGCAGCAATGCCCAGGAGAGTATCGAGGTTATCCAGAAGTCTACCCTCACAGCTTCCCAAAGCTACCTTCCCTCTTTTGTGACCTTTGGAAATTTTTCCAATTTTAATTTTTAAAATGCTGCTGAAAGGCCATACATTCACACATTCTAGATGCCAAAATGCTTTACAGAAGCTAAGGCAGTTATAAAGTCAACAGATGTAATAAGGGGGGTGGGACAGAATTCAGAGCTATAAAAAAGGCAACGAAGGTATTTACACTTTTAGGTATTTACCTAAAGAAATTAATAAGGTGGAACGATGGCCAGAGGCCACAGCTGGCGATTGGCACGGGGTGGTGAGGGCTCCCACACGAGAAGCCACGGGTCTGTGAGCTTAGGAAGGGGCTGCTGACATAAGCCTGGAAAAAAGGGTGAGGGAGAGAGGTTGGAAGCAACATTTCGGGGGCTAGGCAGGAGTACGCTTCTGCTGCATGTTTTATAACGACGGACGCCAGGAAGGCAGGGTACATACAGCACCAGCTCAGCAGACGTCTTGAAAAATGAGGCTGATCCTTGTGTGCACCGCTTACCGTGCCGTGGCGCGTCCTGCTCGCCGTGCCGGCCGCCTTTCCTCGCCGCCGCGTCCCCTCCAGCCCCGGCAGCCTCCAGCGGCTCAGCCAACAGCGCAGGTGACCCCAACCTCCTGCGGCCCCGTTTCTTTGGTGCGCTGGACTTATTTTACGCAGCCTTTCTGATGTGCAACCTCCTAAGCACTAGGTACACGCTACCAGTTCAATCCGGCATGTAAAAGGGTGCAACTTTTTACCCATACCTGCGTCTCTGACTATTTATTATCTATCAAGCAGATACACTAAGTGCTCCTCCTTAGAAGTATCTGTCCTGTTGAGGCTGACTGCCATGATTTAGTATAGATTGGATCTTGTAAAGTCCACGGAGCTAACGCAGTTCCGGTGAATTAGAGGCAGTGAGATGTCCTTGCCAATCTATGGCTGCCTCTGCCCTGACCCCAATTCAATTGCTTGTAAGTCACAATGGGGAAGCAGAATAATGATGCTCTGACCACCGTAACCTTGGGCAGTTAGGCTGGAATATGGTAAAATTACAGTAGTCGACGCTGTGATAAATGCCTGTTCTTGAATAGGCAATGAATAACTCTGCATTACAATTGTAAAATACATGATATTTTACAATTTATATTTTACATAAAATATGAACTTCTACTGGGCCTTTGGGAAAAAGTTGCGAAAGCTTGGTTAGCATTCAAACTGCTAATCCCAGAGATGAATTGGACACCATTAAATAGAACAAAAACATTACTGTATAAATAGTTAAGGCTAATGGCTTTCTATGCCAGAGAGGAAATAAATTATCCAACATGAGATGTTGTATTAGCTATATCACAGAATTATTAAATAAAATAGGGGACTCAAAAAACTGGTCTAGGAAAATGATGTAGTATCTAACTGCATTCTTGAAATGAGAGAAAGGCTAATTAAAGAGAGAAAAAAAAATATTTTAAACATCATTTCTCTTACTGGGATCAAAGACACTTTCAGATGATGAGCAAAAGGGCAGTCCTAAACAGAAACCCTAGGGAGCCTAAAAGCAGTGAACCAAAGGAAACCTTTATTTTAATGCCTGTGGGGAGTAGAACCTGCTCTGTAACAGATGGTCCTTGTCTGCCTTCTGACATCTTTAGCAGCATTAATCTGAGGCACGTTTGTGCTCAACTTCCCTTTATTCACTGCCTGAGGACCACATGTAAACAGCTTCCATTGGAATAAAGGTTCATTCACACAGATGCCCAGGTACACTTTTGTAGCCAGCACACAAGAACCTACCCTGTCATCGTTAAAACATTTGATTTACACCCATTCAGAGACATTACAATCTGATAAAAATAATGACAGCTGGTTCTCATGCAGGCTGTTGGGATATTCACAGCTACTACATGGTCCTGCCTTATCGTGAATGAATCAGATATAGTCCTATGACGAAGAAAACACCAGCAGCAGATGTGACAGTGGAACACGTACGACTGCAGGTGGAAGGAAGAGGCTACAGCAATACCCCGTATACTACAGTCAGGTACATTGCACAACTGTGCAGTTTTCCATCTGATCAGTGTCGGTTCTCTACAAATGTTAGTCTCCTCAGCAGCCTTTGGGGTGGGCGATTTCACAATTTTACTTGTAGGAATGTGATTCCGAAGACCAAAAAGAGCCATTGTTTCTCCATGCCAGCCAAGAGCAGCTGTACTCAGCCTTAGGCAGGTCTTGTAAGGAAAATTTCCGGAGTCCTCACTCTAATCCATCTCCTTCACAACACAGCAACATCTACATTTACAGAACTAATAGCCCGAGTGACTTGTCTGGGTACCTGGAACTGCGATCTGAGCCCATCCTGCAGAACAAACAGCCCCGAGTCCCTGCGACAGGTCCCCACGCCAGATGTCAGACGCCAGCTGTATTCCCTGCTCTGCTGCAAACTGCAATCAATCCGAAATTATTCTGAGGTCATATTTCATGTTTACGATTTCCTGTCCTCCTTCTGAGCCACTTCAGATGAAGCTTATCTAACAGCAGCTGCACCTACCAGATACCTCAATTAAAGGTTCTCATATCCGCGTCTCTGAAAACTAACAACTCCCCCTCTGAATAAAAGAGGCCATGAAAAAACTGAGCTCTCAGAAGGCCTCATGGATCCCTGCTGTAACTTGACGCACTTCGTATCGTATCAGGAAACACACCTGAGCTCCTGTGACGTGGCCCGGCACCAGCGCGGCTGTGAAGGATCAGCCTGGTTGTGCCAGCCAGTTCTGTCACGCTGTGCAACGTCCTTCAACGTCCACGTGTCCTCATCTCAACAGGGGACAATGTCAAGGGCTAAATTTCCAATATGCCGGAGCTCTAAATTGACCAGCTCTGTAATATAATATGCATGAAGGTCAGAAGCAGCTGTCACCTCAGGTGCGTACTTTGCGCAGAGTTATTTTCTTAGCCAAGAAGAAATTCACTGGAGTATGTTACTAAACTGAGAAAAATAGCATAAGAGAATGGGAAAAGGCCATGTAAAAAATGAGAGAATCAGGCCAGAAACCCCAGTTCATTTTGACTGCACTGGCATGCTTGATCCAACTTCTAAAACAACCTTAAACAGAGAAGCACTTTTCCTGTTTGAATTGCATTAAGAGGTGGAATTAGCTTTATAAATATAAATCAGTTAAGTATAATGCAATATTTATGCCACGGTATCTGATTTTTTCCCCTTTAGGATTCCATTTAAAAGGGAAATAACAAGAAAATTTAGCACTCTCAGAAAGAGAGTGGGTTTACAATTTATGTTAATTAATTTTCCTATTGACATAAAACTAAACCCTGCATTTCATTTGACTGCAGCAAGGAAAAAAAAAAAAAAAGACAGATTAAACCGAATAGATTTTTTTTTTCTGTAACTGGTAATGCTCTGGGGAAAATCTCTACTTTTCACAAAACATGTTAATTCTCATTCACTCATTCTTCTACCACCCAGCATGCAGGCCACTGTGTCCGAACCAGTCCTTGCTCCCTTATCCCAATTCCTGAGACACAAGGGCAAAGGTATAAGCAAGATAAATAGTCCAATTTATTTGAGCCATGAAAGGCTCCAATCAAGCTCAAGAACCCATTATTCTAGGGTTATATTCTAGGGTTATATTTATATAGTGCCTATTCTAGGCACTATATAAAAAGACCAATAGCCCATCCCTGACCTGAAAAGAGGTTCAAAATTTTCCATTAAATCAAATAACATCATTCAAAGTTAGAAGAAAAAAATTCTATTGCCAGCAAAGATAGAAAATAAATCACCATTCTGTTAATAAAAAGACTACTTGGAATTTGCAAAAAACCCTACCAGTTGGCTAATTCCATATACATTCATTGAGGAGTCTGTGCCAAACTCATCATTGTTCTAACTTGCTGGGCTTCACTGGTACTACATCAAAAAGAAAACTGGATCCACTGAGGTCTACTTTCTATTGGAATTATTCATCAAGGATCTGCACGCCTGACCTGAAATTTTCTTCCAACTTCAGCTGAATCAAATTCTTTTTGGTGTTCAGACAGATACATTTCTCTCTTCCTATTTCCCACACGTATGTCCTGTCTCATTTGGGCAATAGTGAAAGATTCTATACTGCTAGAAGTGGTATGCAGTATTATGTCCTTGATTATTTTAGAAAGGCAGAAAAAAGCTAAAGAGCAGTAACTCCACTTCACTGACCAACACAGGTTCTGTCAGCTTTTTTACCTTTCCTCAAAATATTTACTCCCCTCTGTTATAATTTAATTATTCAGTCAGGTTTTTTTGGATTGTTAATAGAATTTTCCCATTATATTGATTAACTTACTTAGTTCAGATGGATTCACAGTGTAAATAAGATTTCTTTGCAATTTAAAACCCCTTTGCCCCAGTGACTCTATTTCAGGTTTTTTCCCCCTAATTTTAATGGAAGCAGCAGCACTAATTACCTGCCCTTATGTCAATGTTTCCACAGCAGCATCCTCCAGTGTTGAGTTGCTGGTTTCCTTATTGTTATTGTCATTAGCACTGAAGTATTCTTGTAAGGAAAATTTCATTTAGCCAGCCTGAGGTTCCTACTTCTGCAACAGAATAAGAATAATTTCTCAGTTAGAATCAGGATGTTGTCTATCCTTAATGAGGCAGCAGCATGATTAGAAATGCTGATATTTTCCACTTGCCATCCACATTCATTTTAATCCACATTTCACTGAAGTAAGTGCAGGCTTGTCCTGAGATGCATGTTGTGCCTATTCACAAAAAAAAAGGTGAATTCTTTATCTCAGGTTTGCAGCTTTCTCAAGCATCATAAAATCCTAATTCGGTTTTCCTATTTCAATGGGTTTTCCCAGTACAGTTTTCAGGCAGACATGGAAGCTAGATTTATTCATGTCTGGCAATAGCGTGATGCTGTAGTCCTCAGCTAAACATGCTGTGTCTGAACTATACTGTGCAAAGATATCTACAATATTAGCAAAAAGGAGAGGGTTATAATTTAAAGTATGATAGCAAATCCCTCAGTTTAAAGGTAACTTACTTGCCTTATCTCAGCATAAAAATAAATTATTTTTTTAGAATTTACCAGGATAGCTGTTTAAGAATTTTATTTGTTTGAGATAGAAAGCAGCTCTACTCCACTGCTTTTCTGTTTTAAATATTTGCTTTGGTCACTGTGTTGCCTTATATCTTCCCCATGAGTTAAGTCATCTTGAATATTTGCAGATAGTTGACTTTGCTAATCATTATACAATCTTATTTTTAAAATAGCTGCCAAATGACTTACTTGGGACAGGAAAGCTATGAAACATATTTGGCACCAGTTTATTACTGAGGAGGGCAATTTTAGAAAGTTTAGTCGAAAAAGGAAATACTAAGTCTTCCTCCACGGATGGGTGGGTGACACGCTGAAGAAGGTGACACAAAGGACGGACACATGCAAGGAGGTGAGCAGCAAGGTAATTTTACCCGTTGGAGGATGAGGATGACAAATTCAGATGGTATAAAACAACACAGGAATTATGTTTTCTCCTATATGAAGCGTTTCTGGAGACAATAAACTCAGGAAGCAGAGTACTGCAGAGGCATTTATCAGGAAAGACAGCCTAAATGGCCAAACTGAAGTTCCCTTGAGCCTTTAGGGGCGACTGAAACCTAATTTAGACCCAAGCAGATGTGTGCTACAAGTTGCCAAGAGCCAGTGAGCGCAGCAGGTTGGTCAGCGCCGGTGTGGGACGGCTTAGGCTGGGTTTGTGTGGCTCAGTGAAACCAGGACTTTCCTCTAGCTGCCTCGTAAGGCCCGTCCAAGGAGGTTAGCCTCACGCTCTTCTCTGGCCTTTCAGGCGAAGTCTTGCGTGGTTTGGAATCTTAACACAGGTAGAGAGAACCTTGTCTGAGATGTGCGTGTCATGCGCTGCCGCTTAGCGCACTGCAGCTGCATGCACTGAAACGGTGGCAAACGTCACTGATAAAACCCAGCGACGACGCGTTACCTGTCAGCGCGCAGGTAAACGCTTTGATCTGAATAAGTACGCAGAATTCACAATTAGTGCCAAAATTTTCCTGAACACCACCCTGTTATTAATGCCCTATAGGGTGTCCACTCCCCAAGATCGTCAGCATGGGAGGAAAAGGATTAATCCTAATGAATTTCTGAAGTGGTTTAGCTAAACTGCATTAAATCATTATTCAGACATTTGTATTAAGAATTAAAAATGCCTTGATTCAATTTTCTTTACCTGATTTCCAAAGCAATTTAAGTTAAAATCAAACTAAAGACATTTTGTTTCTGAATACGAGCGTGTGCACAGAATTTAACACAGTTAACTAGATCTCCTTACAAGTGACCGAGGCAGAGAAGGAACCTCGACAGCTGCCACAGTCTCCAAAAGAAATCACAGCAAGTCTCTCTAACAACACTCCATTTCTTCATACAGTTAAAATCTATCTTGCGCATTTAAGGAGGGATGGGAGGGAAGTGGAAACGTGTGTGCCTCGCACGATGACATTATATAATGCCATCCAATACCAGAGGCAGACATCAGACTATTTAGTTTCATCCCATATGGCAAGACAAATGTTCTCCCAGTTTATTATTAATAGCGCTGTGACAACACTGTGACTCAGCATCAGAAATCATTATTTTAAATATCTTCCACCAGAAGTGCCTTGGCACAAACCTTTTTTCCACAGAAGGTCGGTCCTGACTAAAAATTTTCACCCAGCGCTGAGATTAGCCT
This sequence comes from Phaethon lepturus, assembly GCF_000687285.1. Classification (NCBI taxonomy): domain Eukaryota; kingdom Metazoa; phylum Chordata; class Aves; order Phaethontiformes; family Phaethontidae; genus Phaethon; species Phaethon lepturus. Next base: position 15,805 of record NW_010540430.1, on the reverse strand, counting down.
GGTAATGCAACAACCTGGTGATCCACTTCTGCATTAAAATAAACGTGTATCTTAACCTTAGAGGAGTTGATACAGCATTTTGAATCATAGATCATGGAGAAAAAATTAATGGATAAATGTTAAAATCATTAAAGTAGCTTTTTGCTGCAAATAAAGAGCGAATGATTCATCCCAAGGCAGCTATCAGATGTATCATTTTGTCGCTCCCAAAGTATGCATAAATCTCTTCAGTCTCATCTTTTGTCATCTTCTTGTCAAAAGAAATTTCACATCACTTCACCCCATCGTTACTTCCTCTGGCTTCTGAAAACATTCCACTTTAAAATTTTATCACGAAGGTGTTTTTCTTTTTTTTCTCTTCTAGGTTTTATGGAGGTTATGCTATGAAATGCACAAAGAAAAAGTTTCTTTTAAAAAAAAGCTCCTTAATACAGTTAGTAAAAAAAAGCATAAAAATCATAGAATGACTGAACAATCTTGATATTTTCCCTCTCTGAATCTACTTTCGTCTCATTTACGAAGTCCAACCAAAGCTGCAGACTTTGATGGGCATTTTCCCTCATTAGAGTGTTAGGTGATGCTCTTACAGGAGAAAATAGATGGATCTGTCACCCAGGCAAACTGCCAGCGACCGCTTCCTTGTGACATCCCTTCCTCAGCAACGAAGACACACGGGTAGTATCTAAAGGCTGTAAAAAAAAAAAAAAACCACAACAAAAACACGACACCAGATTACAAGCATTCATTTTAAAAGACTTGGTAGTTTCCATGACTTTCTATGTGTTTCTCCGCCTAATTTTTTTGCATAGGGTAACCACACATTTCTGCAGTAAGCAGTTTGGTGAGGAGATAAGAGTAACTTAGCTTTATAAAGGCGCATAAGCAGGAGCTGACAGCACAGTGATCCTCTACATTTATGAGAGCAAGCATGTGACATGCATAAGATATATAAATGCAACCAACAGCTTCTCTTCAATACATGTAGTTGTTAAATCCCATTGGAAAATCATTTCCTACTGCAGATACAGTTGCATGAACTCCAGCAGGTGGGAGGTCCTCTCCTCCCAATGCATCCGTATGGAAGAAGCCAGTACTTCCACTGAGCAAGGTGACAGAAAGATGGAATGAGCATCTTCTGTTTTGTTTCAGCAGAAATCGAGTTTTAAGGGGTGAGAGCTTGGGTAACATACTGCCTGTCCGCTGCAATTTTTATAAAGCATTAGAGAAGGGCCCAAAAAACCCCAAAAGATGGGGAAAAAATAACATAATAATTTTGCTAATATGATCCTAATATCCATATGAAGATGTACATTAATTTGGCATTCTGTAACATTTTTCAGGCTTCATTCTGCAACTTCAATGATCAGCTAACACTGTTTTCTAGGATTTTTTTTTTTTTTAATCTTTGGAAGTAACTCTAAAAAGGGGATGAGACACAAACTTTCCTTTTAGGTTTCACAGATACTTGCAGACAAAAGGAACAATGAACTTGGTTCCGCTGAGCTCCCTCAAAGTTTTGGAAGGATCCTTTTGCGCCTCATTTTTCATGTCTCTGCCTTTTCCTGGTCCTCATTTCCTCTCCTTAGGATTTTCACCCCTATCTCATATGCCATTATCAAATAACAGTAATTCCCAAATTCACATCCTATTTAGATCTATTCCTCTCCTTTAACTGTCTTCATATCCCAACCATCATCTCAGGGTGTTATCTAAACTCACTTTCTGTCCACAGCACCAACCTAAACCTTTGTTTTCCTCTTTGGCTTAGATACTTCCAAGTTTCTTCTCCTGTACCAGACCAGTACCCATTTCCTTGCCCTTCCCCTCCTCATTTTCTCTCTTCCTCCCTTAATGTCTCATCTGATCTCGGTGCAATTCCAAAGAATTGGCTTCTCACTTCTCCACCTCCCCTCACTCCGGCACCAGATCACCTCCATATCCACTCGTGCCCGACCACTCCTGGCGTCCTCGCCCCTGCCCTGTCCCTTTGAATGTCAGTGAGATGACTCCCTCCCACACTGCCTGTCCTGTAGGAGGAGATGAATCCCATTTTGATTGTATTTTGTTACTGGATAAATGCGGCCCAGGAGGCTTCATTGCTTTTCTATTTTTCTTGAATTTTTTGTGACACTGATTTTGAGACAATTTTAGGAGTAGGCGTATTGTACATCATATTCAGCACACAAGCGCTTCTGGCTGTAACCCAGCAGAAACCTCCTACATTTCACAGGTGGTTTGTGAGATGCAGATGGAGAACTTCGGTGTAAAAACCTTTTTTTAAAAATCGTCCAGCCTTATTCGTCCTTTAATTACACTTGGTTTTCACCACTTCCTCACAGTCTCTGCCTTTCTGAATGCTGCAGAATTGCATTCAACTTGAAAAAGGTTTGAAAAAGTAATAAGCTCTCTTATTTTGTAACAATCTTCTCACAGCTACTAAACTATTTATTTCATCAACTTCCATCTTTCCAATTCTTCTACGCGCTGTTGCAGAGAAACATGGTCCTTGGCTGGCAATAGACACCAAATATTGACCCAAAGGGGCTTCTGCAAAGAGAAACGTAGTTTGCTGGTGACAGATCAGAAGAGCAGGGGAAAAGGTATGAATGAAGGAGCGTATCTTCAATAACTTAATCAGACACCAACTCCTAATATAATTTTGCAATGATTTTCACAAGCCACTAAGCTGCCAGTTTTCCTTGCTCAGGCAGAATTTTCCCTGAACATGGCTCTTCCTCAAGGAACATTTCTCTAGCAAGAAGTCCCCTTGCAATACCAGTTTTAAACTTTTGATCCTGCTGCCTAGCGGGCAAGAATCTCTGCCAGATTCTTGCTTCCAAATAGTGAATTAAAGTAAGAGCTGCTGAAAAGCACAAAATCCATCATCTAGTGAACCATGATATCACTGCCTGTAACACCAATTAAACAAATAAAATGTACTCTTCACTGCACTGGGGAAGAGTATGACTGAGGTTTACAAAGTCATGAACATTGTTGATAATGTGAATGCAGAACCTTTATTCACCAAACCTCCCAACAGTAGAATGAGAAGCACTCAGACTAGCATGAGATACGCAGATAAAAGCAGGTACTTTTTTAAACAGCTGGTAGTGAACTACTGGAATTTGTTGACATGAGCTTATCAAAGCAGACAGGAACAGCAGGTTTAAAAATGGATTAGATGAGTTCATGGACAGTAAGTCCAAAACTAGATACTAAAAAAGCATCTCTGACCCAACAATTGTGGATACTGAGGACATACAAAGGGAATGGACTGCAGAAAGTGGCTGGGCTTACATGCTCACTTCAAATATTAGCTTTTGTTGTCTCCACTGAAGCTGGATACGGAGCTACATCAACCCCCAGGCTACATGACCTGGCAGGCACGCAGGTTCTTACTGGGCAGTTCAATATCAAAGACAAATGGAGAGTCTGGAAGGAGACAGGAGAGAGAATTTTATCTGTCCAAGTAAAGCTGGAATAATGATCCGAGCACTCTAAGAATAGCTATTCCCCCTCCTTCATGGCCAGCCTACAACTCAGTAATGAGAGAATTATTACAAAGAAGAACTTCGTTCTGACATAGTTTACCGCACAGTTCTGCAGTTCAACAATGCACAGAGTCGAGGCAAGCACTCAGGGCTTGAGCTGTGACCCTGCAAGCTTTCCACGCACCACTTCTCACCGCACAGTGGGCAACAGCGATACTACCGCTGTGCTCACAGGTTACGAGCCCTGGTCCTCTTCACTCTCTGAAGTAAATCAGAGATAACTTCCATGATAGACAATGGACTTAAGCTGCTCTAAAGAGTAATGAGACCAGAATTACATCCTTAATGTTTATTTGTAAAAGTTGGTGGAAGTTAATCATGAATAGCTGTTGTTTACGGGGTAACGGCTGCTGAAACTGGAAGTGATTTACTCTTTTCCCTCTTTCCCATTAGGACTGTTTCTCTGATGTATTACTTACAATGACACATTCTGGCTATTACGCCACAGTATGCCTACAAGACAGTGTCTCAAGACTTACCTGTCTATTTCCCAAGCTCTAATTTTCCTAGTAAAAAAAATGCAATACTCTTTTCACTTTCCAGAATAAACTAAGCATTTCATCCAAAACACGGCAAAAAAATAGCTTTCTCTTTTTCCAGCCAGCTCATCTGCAACAAAGACTGTTTTCAGACAAAATTAAAGGTAAGAAGAAAAGGCCATTTACCTTTAAACTGACTTTTCAAATTTGCTTCTAATCAACTGGGAACTTTGTTAGTTGCCTTAAAAAAGAGCCAAGTCAAAAGGGGAATAAAAATGTATTTCAGGTCCTTTTGCTTTTGTTCATTTTCATCAGACTCAAGCACTTAAAGCCTCAAAAGGACAGAAAATAGTGAAAACAGTATGCACGACAGATCAAACAATGCACCCACTGCAATTATTTTATAATTAAGCCCTCATGGTGTAGCACTTAGAAAGACTCAATCTATCAGGTTGCAATCCAACTATATAAACACAAGGTTGGATTTGCAAGTGTCCAGCTTTTACCGTTAACGAAGGAGAAACCACATGAGAATAGGGTGCAGAAATTTTATCTCTGTACCTTGGATATTTCTCCTTGATGTGATCTCCTAAGCTCTCCCCAAGAGCTTAGAGAAACAGATATGCAACTAATAGAAAGATAACTACACACAGGTGCTTTTTTCTTGGGTTTCAAGGTCTAGCAGTGTTCTAAGACTACTTGCAAGTGTACTACTTACTACTTCCCACTGGAGTGGTATTTGCATCCATATCATTCCATATTGCCTAGAGAACAAGTAAAACATAGGGTATGGTCTGTGCATCTCACAAGGAAATGGAAAGGATAACACGGTCATTTAATCTGACCTCTTCCCCTGCATTTGTAACCTCTCATTAAGCAGCAACCGCAAACCGACTAGTTAAGTTTTGCATTGTCACCTTGTCCATGTTACTTGAGAGGTTGTAAATTTGCTGACTGATCCCAGCATTCCTCACAGTTAATAAATAGAAAATTTTAACAAAAACAAGTTCAGCTCCCGCTAAGGATAAAGCAAAAACAGCCATGCAAAGATATAGAAGTTACCATCAGCTATTGTTTAGAGGTGACTCAAAAACAGTGCTAACTAAAGTTCAAAACAACATACACAACGGTAATGGCACAGGCTATATCTTCAAAGAAACTCTAGAGCTGGAACTCCCAAATGGGGATATTTAAAGTACCCATTTTGGCATATTTTTTATGTGTTATCTTAAAAAAAGTCCATCCATGGGTAATTGCCTGGGATACTGACTTGGTATTCTTTTTACTTATTTTAGTGGAAAGTAAATTTAACTTCTATGAAGAGAGATGTGCACTTCAGACTCGCCAGGTTCTCCACTCAGAGCCATAGATTTACAAACAGAGAGCAAGTTAATATTGCCTCCTCCTCGTATGCATGAAATGATTGATACCATGAGAACCTCAGCAAACTGACCTGTTTTTGAAGAGTTTAGTTATCATTTCAGTTACACACAGAGCTCATCTGGGCCCTCTATGCAGGGAAAATTGCCTTATAATGCAAAAAAAAAAATCTAAAAATATTTTCAATCCAATTCTAATTTGTCTTGCCACACAAAAATACCATGCAGCACAATTAATATGCATAAAACATAAACCCACGAGTGAACTGCATTTAGGTGAGCTAAAGAATGTGAACCAAGATCATCTTAAATCTTCTTATATGCTTTTTGCTGATAGCATGACAGCTAGGAACTAAACATGCAAGCAACTTTTATTGAACTGTCCAGATCCTGTTTATATTCAATCAAAGTAGCCCACTTTATCATGCTGCTCTTGACATTGCTGCAAAATAGATAACAGCTAAATCAGAGACTGTCAAACTGAAGTAACTGTCAAGAATTAAATGGTATTGCTGAATAAAAGCCATAATTGAAATGCACAAAAAACCTCTAAAACAATGTGAGAAACTTTAGATGACATTGCAGAGACATCAAAAGTCCCTGATACAGCAACGGAATTGAGCAGATTGTTTGGGCAAAATGTCATCATTAGAGCTTTCTTGTGCCTTATTACACACAGACATCATCTGGGACTCTGCAGAGTACTGAATTACTACTTACAACATCTTGACCTTGAACATCACAGTTGCATTAATACAGTCCATTCAGTGGAACAGACAGTTATGAGGTCAGTGAAAATGTATAACAGATTTTTGTATTCAAAGAGGAAAAAAAAAATAGCGACTTGTATAGATTTAAAAGGAAGCATCTGTTCATAAAACACCTGGACTAACAAAGGGCAATCTTTTCCACGTAACAGTTAAGATTCAATATATTATTGATCAAGCATTGTAAGAGGTTTAGCATCGTTTCAGAGCTCTCATGATACTCTAATTATGTTATGTAAATTAGAATCTCTAAAACCTGTAACTTTCTTGAAGATGAAATTTAGTCACCCTCAAGCATGCCTTATTAACTAAGTGACAAAGAATTGTAAGCAGGAGTTTAAAATTCAGTATTCATTCAAAAGAAACCAATTTGAGAATTTCAAATACTCCACTAACAGCAAGAGACTATCAGTATATAGCCTGATTATTTCACATCCTAAAGCTTTTTTCACCCCTACATTTATAGTGACATCTGCAAGCGCTAATAGAGTTCTCTCTAGGATGGGGTTCATTAAGTCAAAGTACTCAAGCACAATGGGCAATGAAAGATTGAATTTGTTCATGCTCATAACAATTGACGATGCTAATATACATGAGCACTTCATTGAATTTGTGCAACATATTCAACAGCTGGAGACTCTTCCCTGGATTTCTATGCAATTAGTATAAAACTTTAAATAAATACTTAGTAACATACACATTTCAATACATATCTGTAACCTGCTTTTCATTAACCAGAATTGCCCATAAAGAACTCAGGGAATAAACGGAACAAGAGAATACTGAGCATTTTTCTTACTGCAGGCAGTCAAAAACCCAGTACGGTGAAGTCTGCCTTTCCTACATGTGATACCACCGACACGTCCATTTGAGACTTGATTCAACGCCATTGACATCAGTGGGAGTTTTGCCACTGATGTCCAATGAGTTCAAGAGCTCACTCCTTGAAGTATTCTCATTAGGGAGGTGAGAGCTGATGAGGTGAAAAACCTCTCACTCTTTTGGTGTTTAGTCACACTCAAAAAAAAAAAACCATCAAAGGATTTCAAGTAGAGAATAAAAGTGAAGGTTCATCTAGCACCCTAGGTCTGACAGCAGCCTGCAGCAGATGCTTGGAGAACCAGCTAGGTCCAGATCACCATTACATCTGTTCGCACTGGGAAATAGCACCCTGAATCAAAAGAATACACAAAAGGTTTGTGGTGCAGAATTCATTGTACATTAATTCTATCAACAAAATGCAAAATAACACTGCAAAAGGACTACCAAAAGTCTTCCTGTTAAATCAAAACTCTTCTATCCTTCTTGAGATCTGAAAGACAGAGACTGCTCAGTTTTCCTCCACCCTGAGGAAAATGTCTTTGACTATAGAAACAAATGTTATTATGAATGACCCTCATACCTATTTGCCTTTAAAAGGCAAAACTAAAATCCAAACCAGAGTGAACTGGTGACTTTATATGTGAAATCATCTTTTGTGCTAGAGGCTATCGTTCATTCATATATCTACACACATGGAACTGATAATTTTCTTGCTTAATCACATTATGTTTATTTTTTTAAAGGAGCTTTTTCATTAATCTGCATCTTTAATAGATTACTGAGTGTGAATGTATTTGTTCACTCACATGTATAGAAAATTTTGGGATATACAGTGTTATGCATAAAGCTGACTATAGAGGTGACATTGTGGTTCTGCTTCTTTGACCATTTATTTGTTTTGCTTGCAGTAGGCAATATGAGTACAATCCAAAATATTTACTGAAGAAAAGTGCTCACCTACACCTCTCATGATAATTTTCTTTGTTTTGAAATCTGAATGTCATTTGCACTGATGTAAATGATTTTAAGAAAATGTAATCAATACAAATAACATAAAACAGCAGTTTATGATTTGCCCTTGTATAAAGACGCTCACATTTTCATTTGCTTTTCAAATTACAGAATATAAAAGTAATTTTTTTTAATAAGGAACTTTTTTATCGACCTTTCATATCGTCTTAGATCATTTGTAAGTAGGAAAACAACGGTAGAATTGGACACCTCAAAAGACATGGGGCAGGTTTTATGGCATATAGCAACAGACTCTTGTGTTTGCTAAGAACAAATAAAATTATAGCTTATTTCATAATGATCTTTCACAGGTTGTGAAATCATGCATTTCTTTTCAATCCAGCAAAAATTTGGACCATTTCTGCTCCATATATTCTTATCTTTCAAGATCGGAAGTTATTCTTTTCACAATGTGATGTATGTTGCATTGGATTATACAACCCAACTACATCTGTTCTCTCTTTTTCTAGATATTACATTCATTGTGTTTCACAGTATGAACTCACAATCAAGTTCCTGAATATTGCTCCATCATAAGTATCACAGATGAAGAAATGGTCCAATGCCAATGTTATTTTCATGGTTCTGGCACATCTCCTGAGCAATGCCTCTTACTGCTCATCACTGCACTTGGTAGTAAATACTATTTCAGTTTCAAAAAATTTTCAGGCACTACTGTAGCATTCAGTTGGAAAGCAATTTTTACAAGAATGTTAATATACTTCGTGGTTTTTTCCTTCAGCAACTTTTTCTCCAAATCAGTACTACTCTTTCCTTCCTTGAACATTTGTAGAAGCAGGAGTTGATCCTGTCAATACTTACACCAGTGAGCAAGTTTATCTGCATTACTGCCCCGTTACATTCAGTAGGGCTACACATATAGTGAAATTCTAGCAAGACTCATAGCCTTGATATATCAACTCAGCTCTTCACTGAAATAAAACCATCTCTGGGGTAAAGCATGATAAATATTCAACAGCACAGGGAAACACTACACTGCAGATTTAAGGCTCAGTCTGGCAAATACTTAGAGTATATATACAATATATACAAGAGTATATTTTCTTCACACTGCTAAAGAATAATGCTCACATACATAAACGTATTCATGGGCACAAGATTGCAGAGTACAGGACCCAAGAAAGGAAGGAGAATGGGGCAGGAGGAGGAAGCTCCTTTTCAACGCACCCCAGGATCTTCAGCATGTATTGAATCTCCTGACAAAACACAGAGAGGCCACAAGGTGATCAACACGGCAAC
>NW_010540430.1:0-6505 GCF_000687285.1 Phaethon lepturus | reverse complement strand
GAATGCCCCACACCAGGACTAGGGAAACCTGCGTGGCACTGCCAACGTCCAGTGAACCAGAGAATCAGACCGAGCACTTCCGGTGGCAAACCAGGCTGTTGAAATGTCTGCGCGTGAAGATAGAAGATAACAGGCAGGGTTAAAGGCCTTTCCTGACATCGAGTAGCAGGTTCTATCAGGATCTCATACCCTTTCAGTTTTACCGCTCTCCCAAAAGTTGGTAAAATTTTCCAAATAGTCCCAAGTGCCTGACTCTCTTCAGAAAGTTCTGCTCATGCACATTTTCACAAATGAGGTAATATTCTGTGCATGTAATGGCTAGTCTTTGGACATCTGACAAAGTATATTTCCCATTTTTCCATGGGAAACTGTAATTTCTTCTCCAGGCTAGCTTCATTTCAGCACTATAAAAAGGAGACAGGTCAAAACACCTATCTGGCACAGCTTCCCAGAGAAACATTTCCCTGTTTCACTCTTCATAAAGGTCTGCAATAGATACACGTAAGCCACCCTTTCTAAAACTGTATTTTCCATTTAATAACTCATACGGAACCAGAATGACGGGAAATGGGTTAATGGATTCCCTTTTTAATCACCTAGACTTAATTCAGCTTCTTCAGTGCATAGAAATGGCGAATTTTTCATACCCTCCCATTCGTGCATGTGGTTTATTGAAGTATAAGATAGTCTCTTCAATCTGGAGAAACTCGCTGACAAGACAAGATCGATGTATAAAGTTTGGTGACCATATATTAGATCCTGATTGCACTACTTGCACAGGCAGATATTCAGAAACAACAGGCTGAAGTCATTCGAACCAGCCTGAAAAGGCTGCTTATGTTTTACACTTATGAGCAGTGACGCCCTTTACTATACCATGAACAACAAGTTTACCTAAAATCATAATGGCTCAGCTGCAACAGTTCTAATTTATTCTCTATGGAGGTGGAACATTTTTTTTGCCTGGGTTTAGTTTTTTTGGGGGTTTTGGTTGGTTGGGGGTTTTTTTATTGTGGGAGGTTGGGATTCTCATTTCTGCCTTGTTTGAGACAGGACTTTTTCCATAAAGGGACAATTATTTCACATAGTTGAAGTTTTAAGAAAGTAAATGTCAATTCAAATTGTCTTTTCAACCCATACCAATTGAGGAACTGTCATTTTTCTGCTGATGGAAGCTACTTGGCCCTCTGGCAAAGTAAGAATAAAAGACAACTGATATTTCCAAAGCTGGATGAAGGATTTAGGTGTACAATTTCCATTTTACTCTTGAGGTATCTGAAGTTACAGACATGTAAATAGGTAAAAACCTACAGCAAATTGCAGCATAGCACATGCTTAGCTACGAGCAGGCCTTGTACTGAAACATATCTATTTGTAAGAACATAAGAATTTGTAAGATCAATCAGGCCCTGATTCATTCTGGTGTAAATACCTTGGTACCAGCACGGTGTTAAATTACTTTGGGGCTGTGTCACACGCTTGAATATTGAGAAATGCAAGGCTACTACTAGGCAATATTATTTCAGTTCCTTGAAAGAGAAATACACGGATGCTTTCTATACTTCATATATGGTTATACTCAAACTGTTATATTTTGGTTGGAATCCAAAAGGAAAGAGCAAAAATCAACATATGACCAAAAGGTCAGTTCATGATTTTTATGTCACTTGTCCTCAGTAACGACAAGGAGACCTTGTCATAACTATCTAACTGTTAAAGGGTAAGGTGGAGGACACAGTGGGGACAGGATACCTACCTCAGAGACAAATTGCACACTACCTTGGGTATGGTTGTCACAACCCATAAAGTAGTATATGCATTCGTTCTCTACAGCCACTCCGTACTTTTTCAAGGCTTTGCACAGTGCTTTTGCTTCAGTTAAATTCTTAACAAATTAAATTTCTCACTTTATATATAAGAAATTTTTCTGCACTTGTCAAATCAGCTCCAGTAGTGGTTGAGAAAAAAACACAGCGATCTATTGGAGAAGCCTCAAACCATATTCATAGGAATTCCTCATTCCTTGCATTTTTGTGTCTTTTTTCTATTTTTTTCTCTAAAGTTTTTGATCTCCTGCACCTATCCTCTCCTGTTGTAATTTTTTTCTTTTCATTTCTCATGTCTAAAATTCTTCTCTGAACCACCAACTCCTTAATAATTCCACTAATCATTTATATTGCTAGAGGAAGATTCTAGGACAGCTCTCACCCCCTGCCTTTTTGGTGGTATAAAGAAAATGAAACCATAAAATTGCAAGAGGGCCAAGGCTTTGAAAAGGGCAAGTGAAGGAGAAGACCTCAAAAGATCATGCAAACTCTCCATTCACAATCCAATGTATCTGGAAAAGTCCAAATTGAATAAAACCTCTGAACTTTTAGACATTAATGCATTGAGTATATTGAACGTGTTCTTTCTATATTTTCAAGAACTTTGAAAAATACTAGCAGCATTTACCATTTTAAAAATGAATGTGCACTTCAGTTTGGTTTTTATAACACAAAGAAATTGGGTTGATGAACATTTCCCCTAAAATTGTTTAATATGATTCTTCAGCCAACATTCTGCAGATGTATTATAGTCACCTACCATTAGAGTGACAGTACTTGCATTATGCAGTAAAATAATGGGGATATCGGAAAATCTAGCTCCTGAAAATGTTTGAAACTGGCTCAATAACTCTTAGATTTCTTGGGGCTCAATTTACCTTTATTTTTGTGCATAATTACCTAAGCCATTTGCGCCATCTATTTGGGACTTCCTTTTGAGAAGAATGAATATTAAAAACTAATTTTGCCTCCTTAGGGTATAAATATTCTCTTTCGGAAGTGAAAAAAATATACGAAAGCCAACCCCTAAATCCTTTACGATACATGTTATATAGTGCGACCCATTCATAAATTCGTATCATCTGCTTCTAACAGGCTTTGCCAAAGAAAAGATTTGGTTAGATGGAATAGTCACTTGTCAGCACATTTTCAAATGAACAGCACTTCAGACTTCTATTGTCCCTTTGGTTCCAATCAATACAATGGCTTCATGGGATTAAATTAAATGCAAACTCTCCAAAGGTCAGAAACTATTGGTCCAAGGTAGCCCAAAGTAAGCAATGTATAATGGTCTTTCAGTCCACTGAGAGAGACCTAATATTCCAGAGCTGTTAAATTTCAGACAGCCTCACGAGTAAGAGTGGAGCTTCTGTTGGGGTGTTTGAAACACTGAAGAGAGAGATTTTCAGCCACCCACATGGAAAAGGCGTGAGAAAACCATCTGGTGGCCTGTTACTCCCACCAAAGCCTTCAGCTTTAGATTTTCTGCCAAGATCGCACAGCAAAGGGAAGTTTAGGGAGAGGTATTATGTACAGGCACCAAAAAAAAGGAAGAAACACTTCTAGCATCCATACACATTGAAGATACAAATCACTTCAATTAATTACTATGCTAAAACTTCAGGAAAAAGAGGCTACAGATTATGCAAATAATTGCATCTCTAAGCACAAATCATAGACAGCATCCATCAGTGAGCAGTTATCCCATATGCACTCCAATACCTATACTCTCAAAAAGTTCACTGTAAGGTTATGCCCCTACTAAATGCTACTGGTAGACTACAGTGGTGAGGCAGTGTCATCCATTTTATTCAAAGTTTGAAGGATGTGTTATACCAAGGTATGTTGTATCTGTTGCCAAGAGGACTTTGCCAGTGTGATATACTCACATATGTGTTTTCCTTGTAACGTGCTCCTTGTTAGACCAACTTTAAAAAAAAAAAGAATAGCAGCGAACAATGAGGTGGATCGGAGGCAATTATAACTCTCAAACTAATGATAGGTTTTATCTTCGTATTTTCTGGGTATATCATTTTCCTCACACTAGGAAGGAGTGGCGTAATCTGCCAGAAACACACCGCTGTAGAAAAGGGCTACACGTAGACTTCTTTTCTTCAATAATCCATTATTTTTTAGGTATTGCATTTATATGTTCATGATTGCACCTGCAGGATTAATCTTCATATGCTTCCAGCCCACTCCAGGAAACTTCCTCCTTTGCCTCTTCCGCATAAGACTTTAAATAACAGCCACTGCTTTCACCTAGTACATTTTTGTTAGCTGAAGGAGCAGAAAATATTTTTAGCCAGAAGGTTCAACTTATGTAGGTTAAACTCCTACTCTTCAGATAAAGCCATGTAAAGGTTTGCCATACGGCATATACAGAAGGGTACCATAGCTTACCATTTCACATGACTGTACCCATTTTTGTTCTCGCTGGAAATTTTGTCCAAGTAACAGTTCAGGACTACTTTCCATGTGTAGTTCATGTCTGCAAGTACGCTGAATCCTGCTACTCTGTTCATGTATGATACTTCAGTCCCCCCAAAAAAATCACAAACAGAAATGTGGTAATCTTAATTACATCTTTAAGGGGCAAGTTGAGAAGATGTCACATAAATTTCAACATTAAAATCTAGTCTCTTACCTGAACTTAAATCAGTTTCCATTTATGTTGCCTGGCACATGCTAAATGAAAAAGTTTATAATTGTAGTGTAATTGTATTTCTTAGGACGGAGAGTTTGCATCTTACCTATTCGTTTCCAAGAATGAATCCAGAAAGATTTTTATCCGGGTATTGTTCAGATGCATGAGAGGGTAATACAGAGGAGAAGTGGAGGGAACTACTCTGCAGGTGCCTCCTTTCAAAGGAGCAGGGGTAAGCAAACTCATCAATGGTAACTGCTTCCCAATGATGGAGAATAATGCTGGTAATCGATGGTGACAGAAGCGCAGTAACCCCATAAACAGCTGCTGCAGCAACTCTTTGGCCTCATAAGGTTATGACCCAGCCCCTGGTACTGTATTCCTTCTGCCTTATGATAGAACAAGAAGCAGCAAAGCCACATAACTTACAGGAAATACCCTCAAAAGTCTTCAAACAGATAAGAAATTTAAAAAGATACTATTCCAAGTTTACCATTCTATTACCCATCTCAAGTTCACTGTTATGGCTTTCTATACAGCAACCTAGACTTCCCAAATTAATTAACTATAAATCTCTATTCTGGAACTTGATATGGTAGTTCAGTCTTAGCTGGTCCTAGATCCCTATCAATCTATGGGATTGATAAGTATACTTGCATCATTCCCCTCCCCATTTATTCTTGAAAATTCATTTACACGTTAAAAAGCCTCTTTCTTTGTGTCTTTGCCACTTCTGTGTCATGGTATAATAGCTTATTTCTTGTGTTAAAATTGATTATACTATATAGAGTAAGGAGAGAAAGTCGAAAGCCTCTGATAATGGGAATACTTGTTCAAAAACCTGTTCATAGGAAGTCCATCATCTAAACACCAGATATTCTCATTTTCTAGCAAAAGCTAGATTCATCCTTATATTATAGTGAGAGAAAAAAATATCATGTGAATGGAACCTGTAGTCTAATTAAATGAATATATTAAAAGTTTCTGGTTTTGACGGGTAAAAAGTAGCTGTCATTCTTTTCAGCACTTTGTGAATTAAGCTGCTGTCCTTCATTATCCCAAAAGATTATTATTGCTCTGTTTCTTGTGAGTGCAGTGAGCTAGAACAGCTGAGATAATAGGTTATTATAGGAAAATTTGGCTTTGACATTTATATGATAAATTTGAAGTCAATTAGAGGAAAAATACTCCATTAGATAAAGTGAGTGTAGCAATTACTGCACTGAAGAGCTATTGCTAATAGCATAATTGAAATTTATAGAGTGGTGGTCCCAGCACTGTAGAATTAGATTGTGTAAGTGATGGAAATAACAGGCGTGTAAACACTTTATTTCCTAGCCATTTGCAAGCAGAGGAAGGGGGGATTTTTTTTATTAGGAATCTACTTCCATCCTGATGTTAAAAATCCACTTCAGAGTTACCAGGAAAGGGCTTATGTGAGGCACTTACCTTCCTCCATAAGTGCTAGCAAGTGAAAAGAAATAGTCTTTTTCAGTAAAACATATGTGCATTTTCATGGAAATTAAGTACATGTATAAGGAATGATCGAGAGGAAGTAAAAATAAAATTTGCCCCAGTAGGGGAAATTTTTTAGTGCTAAGAGAATTAATCAAATGTATAACTCAATATGAACACGGAGTTACAGGAGAAACTTAGAAAAATATTTTGGTCAAATTTAGGTAGAGAGGTGGCAATAGGGAGGGGTTTCTGTCTTAGATATTGGACTATGAAACAGCCTTGTGAAGGAACTATGTAACATTCAATTTATAGCAGTTCAAAACTAGATGGAGCAACATGCTGGAAGATAAATACTACAGAAAATTATGCTAGACTAGATCAAAATAGCAGGAATTTGATTACAACCTCGTCATTCCTTCTTTTAAAATTTCTCCATTTTCTAAGAGCTTTAAGATAAACACGACAGACAGGAAAAGAGTATCAACAGGCAGCGCGCTGCAGTCACTGTCCGTGATGCGCTCTGTTTCTTTTTGTTTCCATGTGCTCTATCCGGCGGCTCTCCCGCGCCCCGCCT
>NW_010540429.1:903-2156 GCF_000687285.1 Phaethon lepturus | reverse complement strand
GGATCCTGGAAAAATAACGGAGAGGAGTAGTAAACCTACTGTAGTAGCCTTAAATATGCTATAAGGGGGGCTGTGCCGTCCTGTGACAGTTTTACGGGGCCACAGATTAGGAAAAGATTGAGAATCACCGGAGCGGCAAACGCATGTATCTTCCCAGTTCTTACAAACCGAGCATTTGACGGAAGTGCTGTTTGAACAATGTTCAGCCGGATTAGATTGAATTTTGAGCATGGGACATTGTGGAGTTTTAGGCCTTGTTCATTAACTACGTTAGGCGTTGAACTTAATAATTTCTTAACTTTATTTCAAGAAGCTGCAGTGTCTCTCTTCAGGGTCTAGCCAAGTTCTCCTTACTATCCCAGCGGGGTGGCCCATGCTCCTGGGCCGGGTTTGGGCAGCGCTGCATTCCCGCTGAGCCCTCGTCCCCTCTTAGCTCTGAATTTTGTGAGCCAGGGCTGGTGCCGATGGCACGGCAATGCCTGGGGCTGCTCATCGGTTCCTCCATCAGATCCAAAGGTGGGGGGCGAGAGTCTTCCTTCTGCATTTGGGTTATCTGCACCCGAGCTGTCGAAGCATCCCCCGGAAGCCTGCTGGCGTGGGTTTCGACGCAAGGCTGTGTGCGAGCCTCGCTGTTTACACCATTAGCCACGAGAAGCTCTGTCACGTATTTTTGTATTGTTGTTGTTTTTTTTTTTTGACCCTTCTTTTTTTTTTTTTTTTTTTTTTTTTTGCCAGAGAAAGCCCAGCCTGTGTGGGAGGCAGAGATAATTCAGTATCATCATCTACTGCCTTGCTCTGCTGGTAGCTCTGAAGCGCAGGACAGAGACCAGAAAAAAAAAAAATCACCCTGGAAAGGGTGAATGTCTCCCTTGTGATGGATGTGAGCTCTGTCTGGAGGAAGGAGATGGGGACCCACGTTGCTGTGCCCTGCAGCAAAGAAGTAGGCGAGGTGAATTCCTTACCTACTTGACCTTGGCGCCAGACTGGCTTATCTGGGTCGGCTCTGATGCCCAGGAGGTTCCCAAATTGAGCGCCTTGGTACGGGAGGTGCAAGAGGGTGTGCAAGGCAGGGGGAAGGTCTCGGGATGCTTCTACCCGGCTGCTGTCTCCCCAAAGCAGTGTTCCCTCTGTCCCAGCAGTCATGGCTACTTTTATTTTTTTAAATTTGTCATTTAATCCTGCCTCGCGGCGGGCTGGCGTTAACCCGGTGGTGCCCACACGTGCTCTGGGGTAGAGCACGTCAGCCGGTCCCG
>NW_010540429.1:264-872 GCF_000687285.1 Phaethon lepturus | reverse complement strand
TTGGCTGCCTCTCTCCACAGGCTCAGCCACGGCCGAGTCCGTCCATCAGGTATTTCTGTAATACCCGTCACAGACCAGGCCACCAGCTCGGGAGAGCCTGCCGTGCTCCCGCCTGCGGGACGCGGAGCTGCGTGAGCGTTTTCTGCCTGTAACAAGCTGGGACGTGACGTGAGGTTATGGGAGACCCTGCCGGCAGCCACCCTGTGCTCTGACCATCCTCATTTCCTTTCCCATTCATTTGGTTTTCTGTTCACTGGGCTTGTCTCGACCCGCAAGCCTTGAAGAAATGTCCCGTCTCCCCCCCAGCTCGGTCTTTTTCTTCCCTTTCTGCTACTTCTTTGAGTTTTCTTTTTGGCAGAAGCTATTCATCCACAACAGACAAAGGCTTCAGCTGGCCAGAAGCTGCACAACCATGCGAGGGTAATGCTTTCCCTGAGAAATTAAATAATGGCCACTTTGGGGGGGGGCCTCTCCCTGCTTCCTTCCATAAACCTGCCTGCCAGCACCCCCCTGGGTTTTGGGATGGCTCCCCGCACGCCTCCCGGAGCTCAGCTGGACCGACCCCGCTGCGTCCCACCGGCGCTGATTTATTCCGCCGTGAGCAGAGC
>NW_010540429.1:0-249 GCF_000687285.1 Phaethon lepturus | reverse complement strand
TGCCGCGGTGGGCAGAGAGGTGAGGGGCCGGGCTCGCGCTCCTGCCAGCGAGGGGAGGCGAGAGGCGTGCGGTTCCTGCGGGTTTTAAACTGGTTTGGCTGAGACTTGTCCGTCCTTCGCCGGATCCCGTGGGTGAGAGAGAGGGGAGGTGAAGGGATCCGACCGGTCTCTGGGAACCAGAAAAAGCAGTCCAGTGAAAGATGGGATCCGGCTGCAAGCAGCCTTAGCACGGGATTGGGAAAGGAGCAC
>NW_010540428.1:704-6571 GCF_000687285.1 Phaethon lepturus | reverse complement strand
CCTCACGCCGCAAGGAGTCGGGCGGCTCCGC
Source organism: Phaethon lepturus (assembly GCF_000687285.1). Lineage (NCBI taxonomy): Eukaryota > Metazoa > Chordata > Aves > Phaethontiformes > Phaethontidae > Phaethon > Phaethon lepturus. The sequence goes on along the minus strand of NW_010540428.1, from coordinate 6,540 downwards.
GGCAGCCCCGCTGCCCGAGGAGGACTGCATGAAGCTGAACCCCTCCTTCCTGGGCATCGCCCTCAGCTCCCTGCTTGCCATCGACCTCTGGGCCTCCAAGCGCCTGGGCGTCTGCGCTGGAGAGGGCTCGGCCTGGGGCAGCGCACGTCCCCTCATGAAGGTCATTGAGGTTTCGGGGCATGGCATCCCCTGGCTGCTGGGCACCTTCTACGGGCTCTGCCAGAGCGACAGCTCAGCAGCCAGGGAGGTGCTGCTCAACCTGCTCTTCGGTGAGGCTGGAGGCTCACCAAAGGGCTCCACAGACTGGAGCCAAGGGGGAGGGATGGGACCTGATGGATGGGGCAGAGCTGAGTAGTCCTCAGCTCTGAGGGAGCCAGCTGATTTTGATTAACTGGTGCAGGCTTATCTGGGGTGCCTGGCACGAGAGCAAGCAACCCTGCAGCTGGAGGGTGTGGTGGTATGGGTATGGCTCATCTGTCACAGCTCCAGCCACGCTGTGAAACTCCTGACAGCTAACTGCTCCTGCAGTTGCACAAAACTTTCAGGGAGGCTAAACTCTCTTTTAGTTCTTCAGCTTATCAGAAAAGCACATTCCAGGTGCAGCTTACTAGTGTTGAGACACCAGCCATTTCCCTGAAAAGCTGCTCTGGCACACAGACATCTGCAGCCTTGGGCTCCCCACAGGCAACATCTGTATGGATAGATCCATATCAGCCAGTGAGGAAACTTGTTTTAAAACACGCATTTTAATTTTCTGTGGTATGAAATTCCACCACTATCACCCCCAGGATCATGTACTGTTAGGTATACTTAGATTCTTAATTTTTGCTCATTTAGAAACTGTAGTAGCTCCACAGCATCAAATCTTTTCAGATTCCTAGTTCTTACACTTTTATTAAGTTGCAGATAATTGGTATCTCACACTTATCATTTGAATCTAAATTTGCTTGGTGGGAAATGAATGGGTTTGTGCACCTTTGTCATCTAGCAGCACATGGTTAAATTATAGTCTCACAGCAGAGCTGTGGTAAGGGACCTGGAGGCCCCTGACCTAACTTCTGCTCTGAGGTGTCCCAGCACCAGGACCTTGTCTGGCCCTCAATGCTCCGGGCCAGAGCCACCCACTTCTCTGTCCCAGGGTTGCAGCACCCACATGGGGAAGGAGTTTTCCTTAATTTTCAAGCTGAATCTTCCAAACCATATGGAAAAAGAAAAAGCAATTGAATTAGGTTTATATGTGGAAAAAAATATTTTTTCTTAGATGATTAGCAAAGGGAATGAACTGAAGTGACTGAAAGATTTGGTAACCAGAAACAAGCCTTAGGACAAGCAGAAATCAGTCACTTACACAAGACTTCCTTTGAAGAAGTAGTCCTGGCCAGGAGTGCTAGGTGAGCTAGCAGGGATGGAGAAAGCACCCTTTGGCCTACATGAGAATCTGCTCTTGCCAAATACTGGCTGAATGCTTCTCACATGCGCGGCACCTCTGAATTCTACTGCAAGCTTTAGCTGGCACCATTTAAATCATACTTCATTCAGCTCTTGAAAAACCAAAGCATGGTTAATTTTCTGACTAATTAATCCCCCCAGCAGCAGGGAGAAGCCAGATTGCAGGAGCCCTGGCAGTGCCACGCAAGCTCAGGGCCCCTCACCCTGAGCCGTGGCTGAGTGGTTGAAGTAGTTTGATAATTTACCTGGGTCAGTTTGACCCCCAGCCATGAGGGTAGACAAAGCAATGCTGAGTCAGCACAGTCTGTCAGGAAGGGAGCCATGAAGACTATTAACCCCTCTGTTGCCTTCAGATTAAGGGTCAATTTGAACCCCGAGTCATGGCGAGATCAGATTTTACACAGAAATAAGAGCTCTTGGGTGCAAGCCAGGCCAAGTCCTGTTGCTGGCTGTGGCAGGCAGAGGGTCTGGCAGTACACAAGGGCTGCATGCAGCAGGAGTGGAGGTTGAAGGTGTGCTTGTGTTGGAGAAGGCCAAGCACTGGATGAGTGGCATGCTCTCCCTACCCAGGCATTGTAGCCATGGGAAATACTGCCTTCTCTTAGCAGGTTTTGGTAGCCAAGTGCTTGTTTTCTTAGCTAATGGCTTTGGTTTGATTCTTGCCTTGTTTTCCGTGGAGGGGAATCCCTTCCTTTCTTGCTCACTCATTGTTACTGTCTGTCTCGTAGCATTGCTGCTGGATCTCGTGCTGGTGGCAGTGGTGAAAGGGCTCGTCAAGCGGCGGCGGCCCACCCACAACAAGATGGACATGTTCGTCACAATCTCAGTGGACAAGTACTCCTTTCCATCAGGCCATGCCACCAGAGCTGCCCTGGTCTGCCGCTTTGTTCTGCACCACCTGGTGCTCGCCGTCCCACTGCGGGTCCTCGTGGTGCTCTGGGCTCTCATCGTCGGCGTTTCAAGGGTCATGCTGGGCAGGCACAATGTGACAGATGTGCTCTTCGGTTTGCTGCTGGGCTACGCACTGTACAGTGTGGTGGAGTACTGCTGGCTGTCCCCACTCAGCGCGCCTGCCCTCTTTGCGCTCTGGAGCCATTGACAGCTGGGGCCCTCCCAAAGGAGGAGGCACATACCCAGTTTTCTCAGCGTTCACAGGGAGGAGATACTGGGACTTGAACTCACATTTTAGACCCCATCTATCCAGCCAGCACTTCAACACTAGCAGTGCTGCAGGCTCCTGGGCCTGCACTTGGACATTTGGTGCTGTCTTGCCCTCCTGATGGACTGTCAAGCTGGCCAAGCAGCTGCACTGACCTCCCATGAAAAAACAGTCCCTGCAGAGCCTGGGGAGGGCTCAGCACATTCATCCGGCATCTCACGGCTGATACTGTGAATTGGCATGCCCTTGCTGGGCATCTGTTGCGTTAGTCCATGGTGTATGTGGTAGCTGTAGCTTTGCAGAGATTTCTCTGCAATTTCCCATGTATTTGTATGCTGTAAATACACTGATCATGTTGCTGTCATGAGCATGCCCTGCACAGCCTGCTCTGTAACGTCTGCCTGGAGGGGACTCACTGAGGTCTGTGCTCAGGTTTATGAAGAGCTCAACCTTTCTAAGCAATGTGTCTCTTCCCTATTGCTCTTGATCTAAATGCTGCCCTGAGGCCAGATCTCAACCAACAAGGATGCAAGCACCAGGCTCCCAGTGCCAGCAGGAAAGGATAGTGCAACTGAGAGTTTTGTCCATCCATGCCACCTCTAAGAGAGTGGCTAACTGGGGAAACAGCTCCCAGCAGCACCCTGCACCTGAAGTCCTTATGCAGAGCTTTGCAGCTGCTTACCACCTCCACAGGATTTTCAGTCTCCTAGGGGGTACAGTGTGTCCACAGCAATTCCTGTTTGGCAGCACATTACCAGTGCTGCTGACAGCATACTGCAGAGCAAGCCCCTTCCCCACAGCCCTGGCTAGCAATAGCCCTCACCCAGGCTGCTGGGCAGCCCCAGGAGCTGAGCCAAGCCTTACCTGCACTTCCTGCAGTGAGAGGCCCCAGCTATGCCAACAACCACCACAAGCTCCCTGTGCTCCAGGCAGGCTGGCTCTCCCACTCTGTTGGTCCCAGCAGCCTGTTTTTCATAGAGGACTGCTTGTCTTTGGCAGGAGGGAACCATGAAGCACCTCTGTAATGAGCCAGGATTGCAACTGAGCCAGAAATGCATATAACCCTCATCAAGAGGACCCACAGCCAGGTGGGGAGTAGGGGTGGCTCTGGACTGAGCTTAAATAGTGCTCCTGACACGTGGATGGGAGTGATTGGTCTCTGGTGAACCTTGTCATGGCCATTAAGGTTTACAAGTGCACTCAGACCCTGGAAAGCATGGACTAAGTCATATCAGAATCAGGTGGTGCTTAAGTATGTTGTCTGTCTGGGTGAAGTGTGCAGGAGCAGCCTGAGGGCTGCTGGTGTGAGCATCCTGTCTCTCTGTCACCCACCATCAGTTACACAGGGGCTAAAATGAAAGCACTCGACAAGGTTCCCCCAGAGCTGAGCCCTGACCCACCGGCATAGTGAGCAGGTGAAGCTACCAGCTGTGGGTTTGCACTCCAGTGACCAAAAAAAGAAAAGTCCCCTGGGCTGCACTGCATGCCTGGCAGCCAGCTGGGCCCATCTGGCACGTGCCAGCCCTCCCGCCCCAAGGCAGAGACGAGCTCTGCAGGGGCTGCGGGATCACGGGCAGGCAGCACGCTCTGGTGTGGTCAGGGTTTGGGGTGGTCAGGCCTTGTTGAGCTGTGCCAAAACATCTTAGCTCTACTTTTTCCCGAATGCGGGGTGTTTTTCATCCAAGCAGTTCTTACAGCCTTTGGGGGCTTTGTCTTCAGGCCACAGAGGACTACAGCAGCAACACTGTGCACCTGTGCCTTGTTCCCATGTGCATGCGTGTGCCAAAAGTTGCTCCCTGCTCACTTGCAGGACCCTCCACGAGCTGTCTGGTGGTACCTGCCATCACCAGTGCAGAGCCCCACTGGGTCACGGGCTGCCCTGCTCCCCGCTCACCTCTGCTCTGCCTCTCCCCACCTCTGCCAGCAGGACCTTTGGTGTCCTCTTGTGCTTGTCACTGCTCCTCCAAGCACAGGTGCCAGGCCACTGATGGGAAGGAGGAGATGGGCGCTTTCTGCTCAGCTTGTCCCACAGCACCTCTGCCTGCTGCAAAAGCCTAGAGCGGATGTGTCTGTGCACATGGCCCACTAAGCTGTCTGTCCTGTGTGCTTGCTGGGCACAGAGGACCATGGCTTTCCTGCAGATACCAACAAGCCGGTCTTGACCAAAATGCCATGGCTTGACCCTGGCGCAATCCTGCGGTCCCCTATGCCTGACAGCACGGTTCAGCCGGGCCAGGAGCCCAAGCACAGTTGGGACAAAGTCCAGGGCTGTGCAGCCTCTTGTAGCCGCCAAGGGAGAAGGGCAAATTCGAAGGCAACGTGTACAGAGTTTTCATAGCACAGTGGTGGGGGTTGAGAGCTGGGAGAAGTCCCCTGGACCTGTCGCCCTCAGGCAGTCCCTGTGGAGCTTGCAGAAGAGCCAGAAGCCGGCTGCGAGCGGAGCAGGGAGGGTAGCGCTGCCAGTGCTGCCTCCTTGCCATCCCCGTGCTGATCCTCCTGCCTGGTAAGAGGTGCTTTCCATGCTTTTTTACAGGCAGGCACGAAATGTGGGTTGGCAGCTCGGCGCCTCTGCCTTGGGCAGAGATCAGTCCTTGCCAACAGCGAGGGACGGAAGGAGCTTTATTACGCTTACTGCAAACATACTATGAGTTTTAGAATGTTAAAACCTTTTCAGCTGCAGAGCTTGGCCTCTCTGCAGCCTTGTGCCTTGCTCAGCTCTGGGGCACAGAGGACACAGGAGAGCAAATTTCCCCTGCAGCCCCCAGTGGCATGCTCCCGAGCCGGCCAGTCTGTGCCTCCTGTTGCCAGGTCCAGCCTTTTCCTAACCGGTCCCAGCACCAGCAACACCCCGGCAGCGCGGTGCTCCTCGCACCGGGGTCACACTGGCTCCAGGACTCCGATGGGCCAGGAGCGAGCTGTGGCCACGGGGACGCTGTGCCAACATGCCCAGCCCAGGGGAACAGGGGACGTGGGCGATGCGGTGCTGGGTGCCACCAGAGCAGCCAGAGACGTGTGTGCCCCCGGTACCAGCATAAACAGGGTTGGGCTGATCCTGATAATCCCAGAGGTAGAAGTCCAGGGCAGCGTTTGTTTCCCCAGCATGCACGCCACGGGGACTGGCTGCGTCTCTGTCTCTCCTGCAACCCCGCATCCCCACTGTGTCCCCGTGCAGGGGCTTCTGGTGAGGAGCGTGGCACAGCTCCTTACCCCACTGTCTGAGGCTGCGGC